>NW_027490219.1:558007-588083 GCF_050948175.1 Xylocopa sonorina | reverse complement strand
TCTTACCTTGAACACACAAATGAGATGCGATATCGCATTTTAAGAGGCATCAGAACTATATTGCTACGATACGTAGACACCTGCAGACGCTATTTTCCTAGCAAGGAAGTGTCGCATTTACATATTTTTGATGTAAATACTAGGTATACATAACACTCCACAATGAATATTATATCTTATCATGAAACATAGAAATCAGATGCGATTTCGCGTTTTAAGAAGCGTTCGAAATCTATTGCTTCGATACGTAGACATCTGCAAACGCTACTTCCTGGCAAGGAAGTGTCGCATTTATATCCTTTTGATGTGAATACGAGGTATACCATAACATTGCACAATGAATACTATATCTTATCATGAAACATAGAAATTATATGCGATATCGCGATATACGGTGCATTAGAACTCTATTGCATCGATAGGTGGACATCTGCAAACGCTATTTCCTAGAAACAAAATGTCGCATTTACATTCATTTGAAGTGCAGACGAGGAATACATAACACTTCGCAATGAATAATATATCTTATCATGAAACACAGAAATGCGATGCGATATCGCGTTTTTAGAAGCATTAAAACTCTATTGCTTCGATACGTAGACATCTGCAAACGCTATTTCCTAGCAAGCAATAGTCGCATTTACATTCTTTGGAAGTGAATACGAAGTGTACATGACACTTCGCAATGAATATTATATCTTATCACGAAACATAGAAATGAGATGTGTTATCGCAATTTAAGTAGCATTAGAACCCATTTGCTACGATAGGTAGACATCTGAATACGCTATTTCCTAGCAAGGAAGTGTCGCATTTACATTCGATTGGAGAGAATACGAGGTATACATGACACTTCGCAATGAGTATTATATCTTATCATGAAACATAGGAGAGAGATGCCATATCGCGTTTTTAGAAGCATTAGAACACTATTGCTACGATACGTAGACATCTGCAAACGCTATTTCCTAGCATGGAAGTGTCGCACTTACATTCTTTTGAAGTGAATACGTGGTATACATGACACTTCGCAATGAATATTACTATCTTATTACGAAACATATATATGAGTTGCGATATCGCGATTTATGTAGCATTAGAAATCTATTGCTACGATACCTAGACATCTGCAAACGCTATTTCGTAGCAAGCAATAGTCGCATTTACTTTCTTTTGAATTGAATACGAGGTGTACATGACACTTCGCAATGAATATTATACCTTATCATGAAACATAGAAGAGAGATGCGATATCGCGTTTTAAGAAGCATTAGAACTCTGTTGCCTCGATGCGGAGACATCTGCAATCGCTATTTCCTAGCATGGAAGTGTGGCACTTACATTCTTTTGAAGTGAATATGAGGTATACATGACACTTCGCAATGAATATTATATCTTGTCACGAAACATATACATGAGATGCGATATCGCGATTTAAGTAGCATCAGAACTCTATTGCTACGATACGTAGACATCTGCATACGCTATTTCCTAGCAAGCAATAGTCGCATTTTCATTCATTTGGAGTGAATACGAGGTATACATGACACTTCGCAATGAGTATTATATCCTATCATGAAACATAGGAGAGAGATGCCATATCGCGTTTTTAGAAGCATTAGAGCTCTATTGCTACGATACGTAGACATCTGCAAACGCTATTTCCTAGCAAGCAATAGTCGCATTTACATACTTTTGGAGGGAATACGAGGTATACATGACACTTCGCAATGAATATTATATCCTATCGCGAAACATATTAATGAGATGCGATATCGCGATTTAAGTAGCATTAGAACACTATTGCTACGATACGTAGACATCTGCAAACGCTATTTCCTAGCAAGGTAGAGCCGCATTTACATTCTTTTTCAGTGAATACGAGGTATACATGACACTTCGCAATGATTATTATATATTATCACGAAACATAGAAATGAGATGCGAAAACGCGATTTAAGTAGCATTAAAACACCATTGCTACGATACGTAGACATCTGAATACGCCATTTCCTAGCAAGGAAGTGTCGCATTTACATTCGATTGGAGAGAATACGAGGTATACATGACACTTCGCAATGAGTATTATATCCTATCATGAAACATAGGAGAGAGATGCCATATCGCGTTTTTAGAAGCATTAGAGCTCTATTGCTACGATACGTAGACATCTGCAAACGCTATTTCCTAGCAAGCAATAGTCGCATTTACATACTTTTGGAGTGAATACGAGGTATACATGACACTTCGCAATGAATATTATATCTTATCGCGAAACATATTAATGAGATGCGATATCGCGATTTAAGTAGCATTAGAACACTATTGCTACGATACGTAGACATCTGCAAACGCTACTTCCTAGCAAGCAATAGTCGCATTTACATTCTTTTGAAATGAATACGAGGCATACATGTCACTTCCCAATGAACATTGTATCTTATCACGTTACATAGAAGTGATATGCGATATCGCGTTTTAAGAAGCATTAGAACCATATTGCCTCGATGCGGAGATATCTGCAAACGCTATTTCCTAGCAAGCAATAGTCGCATTTACATTCTTTTGAAGTGAATACGAGGTATACATGACACTTCGCAATGAATATTATATATTATCACGAAACACAGAAGTGAGATGCGATATCACCATTTAAGTAGCATTAGAACTCTATTGCTACGATACGTAGGCATCTGCAAACGCTATTTCCTAGCAAGGAAGATTCGCATTTCCATTCTTTTGAAGTGAATACGAGGTATACATGACACTGCGCAATGAATATTATATCTTATCATGAAACATAGAAGTGAGTTGCGATATCGCGATTTAAGAAGCATTAGAATTCTATTGCTGCGATACGGAGACATCTGCCAACGCTACTTGTTAGCAAGGAAGTGTCGCATTTACAATCTTTTGAAGTGAATACGTGCTATACATAACACAACATAATGAATAATATATCTTATCATGAAACATAGAAATGAGATGCGATATTGCGTTTTGAGAAGCAGTAGAACTCTACTGCTACGATACGTAGATATCTGGAAACGCTATTTCCTAGCTAGGAAGTGTCGCATTTACATTCTTTTGAAGTGATAACGAGGTATACATAACACTCCACAATGAATATTACATCTTATCATGAGACATAGAATTGAGATGCGATATCGCGTTTTATGAAGCGTTAGATCTCTATTGCTACGATACGTAGACATCCGCAGACGATATTTAATAGCAAGGAAGTGTCGCATTTACATTCTCTTGAAGTGAGTGCGAGGTATACATGACACTTCGCAATGAATATTACATCTTATCACGAAACACAGGAATGAGATGCGATATCGCGATTTAAGTAGCATTAGAACTCTATTGCTAGGATACGTAGACATCTACAAACTCCATTTAATAACAAGGAAGTATCGCATTTACATTCTTTTGAGGAGAATACGAGGTATACATGACACTTCGCAATGAATATTATATCTTATCATGAAACATAGAAACGTGATGCTATATCACGTTTTAAGAAGCATTAGAAATCTATTGCTTCGATACGTACACATCTGCAAACGCTATTTCCTAGCAAGCAATAGTCGCATTTACATTCTTTTGGAGTGAATTCGAGGTATACATGACACTTCGCAATGAATATTATATCTTATCATGAAACATAGAAATGAGATGCGATATCTCGATATAAGATGCATTAGATCTCTATAGCTTCGACACGTAGACATCTGCAAACGCTATTTCCTAGCAAGTTAGAGCCGCTATACATTCTTTTGAAGTGATTACGAGGTATACATGACACTTCGCAATTAATATTATATCTTATCATGAGAATAGAAATGAGATGCGATATCGCGTTTTGAGAAGCGTTAGGTCTCTGATGCTACGATACGTAGACATCTGCAAACGCTATTTCCTAGCAAGGAAGAGTCGCATTTACATTCATTTGAGGAGTATGCGAGGTATACAAGACACTTGGCAATGAATATTATATCTTGTCATAAAACATAGAAAAGAGATGCGATAACTCTATTTAAGAGGCATTAGAACTCTATTGCTTCTGTCATGTCCTGGCGAACAAATTATTCGTATCCCAGGAGGCTGAATGACACAAGCCTTTTAGTCGCGAATTCGGTCCGGTATAAAACGCGTATGACCGGGTCCGTCGATTCTGGCAAGACGCGGGCACCGTAAACAATCGCGAACGCGTGTAAGGAGGGATTTTACTTACCTTTCGCTGATTTCTCTCTTCTGCTTTCAGATGTGGCGATCGTCGAAGGTCGTTCTCGGGGGAGGAGTCGGCGTACGGCTGGCTGGAATCGGCGTTGTGACGGTGGAAGCTGCGATGAATGTCGCCGTCCGTCGATGAACGAAGAATTCTGGCGTTTTACCAACGTATTCCGCACGAGATAATGGATTAAATTCTTCCTCCCGGCTCGAAGAGTTCGTTTGTAAACACTCAAGTTGTTACGAACTTGGAAGAATTTGTATTAAAATAAAATTGAATTTAGGAATGGAGTTGGAATGAACTAGAACTTGATGTGGTAGAAAAATAATAAAGTATATTCTAAATCAAAGAGTACAAGAACAATTATTTCTAAGTATTAAGACTAGGTTAACTATGAATTAGGAATTAGAACAAAGACTTTAGAACTAGGAACCTCATCGAGGCTGCGCGGCGGCCCTAAGGAGCGACTTGGAAGAGACTTGGAATTAGAAGTGCCCGAAGGCGAGATAGAACTGTACCGTACTGACGGTACTGACTGACTGTGTCTGACTGTCCGTCATGACTGTCTGTAATTGGCTGTCTGTAATTGACTGTGTCTCCCAAGATGCGCCTGCGACCTCTTCGACTCTCGGAGCGCTTCGGTCGCGTGCGAACGTAGGTGGGAGTATGTGGACGCCGGAGTGGGGTCTCGGCGTTGCGTGGTGGGGCTAGCGGCGCGTGCCGCTGAGGCGGTCGCGATTTCGCGCGTCGCGGCTTACTTAATTAGCGCAACTTATGAATATAGAGGTACAAGTATGAAATTAGAATTACGCCTTAAATGTAAAATGTGTGTTGTTTGTGTCGTTATAAAGTTGTGTCGTGTAAATTCTATGAGCTAGGAATACAGAGCTTAGAATGTAGGAGTATATATATAATGTTAATTAATAATCTTAGAAATAGTATTTTGGGCATGGCAGATCTGGGATTGTGAAATCGTAGAGTCCTTTGTACGGTGAGGGTTCCCGTCGTCGGATCTCGTAGAGGTTGATTCTCCTGGTACGTCCCTGGAGTGAGCGAGAGGGCGAGTTTCCCTGCAGGTAAGAGTGAGACGGTGGGTGACTCCTTGAGTGGGAGCGAGACAGCGCACATGGTCCTCGGTGCGAGTGGGACAGAGTGTGTTGCCCTTGGAGCGAGAGAGGTGGCGAACACCTCTGCGGGTGCGAGTGAGACGGAGGGTAGGTCCCTTGGAGTGAGAGAGACGGCGAGCACCTCTGCGGGTGCGAGCGAGTCGATTGTCGTAGCCCTTGGCCTGAGTGAGACGGCGAGTTGCGCCTGGGTGTTGCCTGTGGTGCAGGCGCGTGAGGGTGGTTGCTGTGGTGCGTTGAGAGGGTGGCATGCGGCACGCCTGACGTCACACCTTCCCCCTTAGAAAAAGAATTTCGCCTATAGCGAAATCTCTGGTCTGATGTGGCCTCGATGTGGGATGCTACTCGTTTCGTGTGCTGTGGAGGAGATTGGTCCTCCTTGGCGTGTATGCTGCTCTCATCTCGTGGATGCTGTGGTCTATCATCTCGTGGATGCTGTGGGCTCTCGTCTCGTGGATGCTGTGGTCTCTGCGTATGTTGTGCTGCTACGGCTGCACTCTGTTTGGTTGCACTTTTCTTCTGTGGTGTACTTTGTTCGTTTGTCACTGTCACCGATTCTTTTACTCTTTGTTCATTAAGATTTTCAGTTTTTGATTTCGACTTACACTTTTCACTGTCTCCTACATTCGATCGAACTCTCATACGTGCATTCATCGTTTGTACAAATGCACAATCTTGTAACTCCCCTTAACATTCATTTTTACATTATTGTTAGGTAGAATCTCCAAGATCTTATATGGGCCTGTGTATTGAGAAGCGAATTTATGTCTAAGTGGTTCGCGGAGCAAATAAACCCATTGTCCGATTTGGAAATCCTTTACATTAAGTTTCTTATCGTAATAGAATTTAGGACGTGTTTTTGCACAGTCTAAGTTTGTTTTCGCTACTTCTTGTGAAGTACGTATTCTATCGTTGAGTTCATCTAAATACGCGGCGTACGATTCGTTTTCTAATAATTGATCTATTTGACGTTGTATTTCTTCCTTGTGTATCGGCGGGAAGCGGTATTGTTTCACGTTTATTGGCTGATCGTTTATCGTTGGAATGCGGTGCTCGGTTACATTGGTAAATCCTAATTTATCGCCTGGGAGATGGAATAAATCTTGATGGTTAGAAATCAGTTTGTATATATTATTTCTTTCTTCGCTGTTTAGATGATCTAGACGGAGTGACGCGACTATTTCGTCGAATCGGCTTTGAGGTCGCGTTACATTTTGAGTGGCGCGCGGAGTGTCGCGTTTCGAGTGTCGTTCGCTATCGCTTTTGAGAAGAGGTTTATTTTGTGTATCTTTCGCGCGGATGTTTAAGTTACGTTGCGTACCTTCGATGGCACTTGAAAAAATTTTTGTGGATTTTGAGGTTGTTATTGGAAGATTTATCATGATTGGAAACTTTGTGTTGAATATCGCGTGACGATGGTAAGAGATTTTCGTTGGAATTCGTAGAATTTGAAGTGGATTTTGAAACAATGTTAGCATAAGATACAGTGGGATTTGGGAATACTCGTTTTAGAGTGGATACAGTGGATTTGGAATTAGTCGAGTTAGTACGCATGCTTGAGACAGTGGATTTAGTATTAATTGGATTAGTAGGCATGCTGGAAACAGTGGATTTAGTATTAGTAGAATTAGTAGGCATGCTTGAAACAGTGGATTTAGTATTCATTTTTGTATTAGAAACAGTGGATGTAGTATTGATTTTTGTATTAGAAACAGTGGATTTAGAAGTATTCGTAAATAACGAATATAATGCTGGTTCTCGTTTCAGCGATTCGAGAACGGGAAGCGGGTCCAGATGAATTCTGGGCACCGCGATCTCGATCTCGGTATCGGTCGCATTAATTATGCGTGCTATCGCATGGCCGTTTCGCACTTTAACGAAAGCATCACCGAAATATACTCCCTTCGCGATCTGTGTTCGGGGGATTATTCCTTCGCCTACGCCTGAATTAATTATTCCGACGCGTATGCCCGAGTTAGTCCGCGGAGGAAGTATTATTTTATTTAAAACGTCTTCGCGACGTGCAAATAGCGTTCTAGCGTTCTAGCGTTCTGCAGTGTTAATTAGAGTTTTAGGTTTTAGCGCGTTTTCCTTGATCACGTTGATCTCGGCTCCGGTGTCGATCATCATTACTACGGGTTCAATTAACGCGTTAGAATTTATGACAACCGTGGGGACGCTAGTTTTACCCGTTATGTTTACTGCTGCTCTTCTATTATCGAGGTTGACTCGTCGTTCGTTAAGGCGAGAACTCGGCGATCGTAGCCGGCCTCGCGTACCGTCTCGCGGCGGGTCGGGAGGCCGTTCGCGTTTCCCGGATTCGGGCGCGAAACGTTATTTCCGACATCATTAAATTGTCGCTTTCGACATTCGTCTATGCTATGTCCCAGGTTTCGGCAGTACCTACAAACGATATCCCGTCGATCGGGCGGTGCGTACTGACCGCGCGGAGGTCCCGTTACAAGCGGTCGTTCCTGTCGAGGATACCTCGGGGTTTCTTCCCGTGGGTACGTGACTGGCGGTCTATGACTTGCGTACTTGCAGTCACGAGTGACATGACCGCGACTATTACAACGAGCGCAAACCGTTTCTTGCCGGCGCTCGAAGTGAAAATTTTCCGTACGGGGACGCGACGAGAAGAGTCTCTCTTTGTCTAATTCGTGTCGCCTGTACAACTCCTTAGCGTGAGCGAACGCGTCCGCGTATGTTTCGTACAATCGCGTGTTCATGGAATGTCGAATTTCCGGGATAAGCCCGTCGCGAAAACACCTAAGCGTAAGCGCGTCTATTACGGAACGTGAATTTACTAATTCGGCGGAATCGAATCGTTCGCAGTCGATTGCTGCGTTACGTAGGTCTTTAATTCTACCTATGAAATCGAGGATATGTTCTCCTGGGCGCATGAAAGTATTAGTTAGTTCGCCCCTGTAATGGACGGTTGACTTTGTATTTTCGAATGCGGCTCGTAGAATATCGGTCAGTTGTCCGACCGAAGAGCATTGCTCGTCCTCTACGGCCAGATATGCACGGCCGCGTAAACGATTGACAATGAGTTTGGTGAACGAGGGTTCTCCTTCGGGCGAAATCAACTCCCTTGCCCGTTTACAGGCCCGCACGAACTGTAATATTGGCAAGTTTTTGCCATCAAATATAGGGATGCTATCTATTGCTTCGCGAAAAATAAGCCTATCTATTTGGGAGTTTGGTGAATCAGACCCTGAGCTACGTGTCGGTTGCAGGTGCGGAGTTCCGAAAGAGATAGTGTCGGCGTTTGCGGATTGTGCCGCGCGTAAGGATTCCAATTCCCGACGCATGAAATCTATTTGGCGATTTAACGTAGCGATCGCTTGTTCTCTATCCGTATTATCGTTTGAAGGTCCGGCGGCGTCGTTTGCGAGAGCATCGTGAAAATCTAACGTTCGGTGAGTATCGGATTCGGTTGCGGCGGCGTCCTTCTGTACCTGAAGCCGCGATCGCTTTGTCGGCGTGCGAGTTGCCATGGCTGTTCGTACACTTATTCAGCAGAATTTCCGATAAGTTATACGCGAATATTCCACCGCTGTCACCAGAAATTTTGTCACGTCCTGGCGAAAAAATTATTGGCATCCCAGGAGGCTGAATGACACTTGCTATTTCCTAGCAAGGAAGTGTCGCATTTACATTCTTTTGAAAGGAATACGAGGTATACATAACATTTCCCAATGAATATTATATCTTATCAAGAAACGTAGATATCAGAAGCGGTATGACGATATAAGAAGCATTAGAACACAATTGCTTCGATACGTAGACATCTGCAAACGCTACTTCCTAGCAAGGAAGTGTCGCATTTACATTCTTTTGAAGTGAATGCGGGGTATACATGACACTTCGCAATGGATATTATATCTCATCATAAAACATAGAAACGAGATGCGATATCGCGTTTTAAGGAGCAATAGAACTCAATTGCTTCGATACGGAGACACCTGCAAACGCTATTTCCTAGCAAGGAAGTGTCGCATTTACATTCTTTTGAAGTGAATACGAAGTATACATGACCCTTCGCAATGGATATTATATCTTGTCATGAAACATAGGAATGAGATGCGATATCACGTCTTAAGAAGCATTAGAACTCTATTGCTTGGATACGTAGACATGTGCAAACGCTATTTCCTAGCAAGGAAGTGTCGCATTTACATTCTTTTGAAGTGAATACCGTGTATACATGACACTTCGCAATGAATATTATATCGTATCACGAAACATAGAAATGAGATGCGATATCGCGTTTTAAGATGCATTAGAGCTCTATTGCTACGATACGTAGATATCTGGAGACGCTATTTCCTAGCAAGGAAGTATCGCATTTACATTCTTTTGAAGTGAATGCGGGGTATACATGACACTTCACAATGGATATTATATCTTATCATGAAACATAGAACTGAGATGCGTTATCGCGTTTTAAGAGGCATTAGAACTCTATTGCTACGATACGTAGATATCTGTAGGCGCCATTTCCTAGCAAGGAAGTGTCGCATTTACATTCTTTTTGAAGTGAATGCGGAGAATATATGACACTTCGCAATGGATATTATATCTCATCATAAAACATAGAAACGAGATGCGATATCGCGTTTTAAGGAGCAATAGAACTCAATTGCTTCGATACGGAGACACCTGCAAACGCTATTTCCTAGCAAGGAAGTGTCGCATTTACATTCTTTTGAAATGAATACGAAGTATACATGACACTTCGCAATGGATATTATATCTTGTCATGAAACATAGGAATGAGATGCGATATCACGTCTTAAGAAGCATTAGAACTCTATTGCTTGGATACGTAGACATGTGCAAACGCTATTTCCTAGCAAGGAAGTGTAGCATCTACATTCTTTTGAAGTGAATACCGTGTATACATGACACTTCGCAATGAATATTATATCTTATCACGAAACATAGAAATGAGATGCGATATCGCGTTTTAAGATGCATTAGAGCTCTATTGCTACGATACGTAGATATCTGGAGACGCTATTTCCTAGCAAGGAAGTGTCGCATTTACATTCTTTTGAAGTGAATGCGGGGTATACAAGACACTTCGCAATGGATATTATATCTTATCATGACACATAGAACTGAGATGCGTTATCGCGTTTTAAGAGGCATTAGAACGCTATTGCTACGATACGTAGATATCCGTAGGCTCCATTTCCTAGCAAGGAAGTGTCGCATTTGCATTCTTTTGAAGTGAATGCGGTGTATACACGACACTTCGCAATGGATATTATATCTCATCATAAAACATAGAAACGAGATGCGATATCGCGTTTTAAGGAGCAATAGAACTCAATTGCTTCGATACGGAGACACCTGCAAACGCTATTTCCTAGCAAGGAAGTGTCGCATTTACATTCTTTTGAAGTGAATACGAAGTATACATGACACTTCGCAATGGATATTATATCTTGTCATGAAACATAGGAGTGAGATGCGACATCACGTCTTAAGAAGCATTAGAACTCTATTGCTTGGATACGTAGACATGTACAAACGCTATTTCCTAGCAAGGAAGTGTAGCATCTACATTCTTTTGAAGTGAATACCGTGTATACATGACACTTCGCAATGAATATTATATCTTATCACGAAACATAGAAATGAGATGCGATATCGCGTTCTAAGATGCATTAGAGCTCTATTGCTACGATACGTAGATAACTGGAGACGCTATTTCCTAGCAAGGAAGTGTCGCATTTACGTTCTTTTGAAGTGAATGGGGGTATACGTGACATTTCGCAATGAATATTATATCTTATCACGAAACATAGAAATGATATGCGACATCACGTTTTAAGAAGCATTGGAACTCTATTGTTTCGATACGTAGACATCTGGAAACGCTATTTCCTAGCATGGAACAGTCGCATTTACATTCTTTTGAAGTGAATACGAGCTATACATGACACTTCGGAATGAATACTATATCTTATCATGAAACATAGAAATGGGATGAGATATCGCGTTTTAAGATGCATTAGAAGTTTATTGCTACGATACGTAGATATCTGGAGACGCTATTTCCTAGCAAGGAAGTGTCGCATTTACATTCTTTTGAAGCGAATACGGAGTATACGTGACACTTCGCAATGGATATTATATCTTATCATGAAACGTAGAAGTAAGATGCGACATCACGTTTTAAAAAGCATTAGAACTCTATTGCTTCGATACGTAAACATGTGCAAACGCTATTTCCTAGCAAGGGTGCGTCGCGATTACATTCATTTGAAGTGAATACGAGCTATACATGGCACTTCGCAATGGATATTATATGTTATCATAAAACATAGAAACGAGATGCGATATCGCGTTTTAAGAAGCATTAGAACTCTATAGCTTCGACACGTAGACATCTGCAAACGCTATTTCCTAGAATGGAAGTGTCGCATTTACATTCACTTGAAGTGAATACGAGGTATACATGACACTTCGCAATGAATATTATATCTCATCATGAAACATACAAATGAGATGCGATATCTCGTTTTAACAAGCATTAAAAATCTATTGCTACGATACGTAGATATCCGTAGGCTCCATTTCCTAGCAAGGAAGTGTCGCATTTTCATTCTTTTGAAGTGAATGCGGGGTATACACGACACTTCGCAATGGATATTATATCTCATCATAAAACATAGAAACGAGATGCGATATCGCGTTTTAAGGAGCAATAGAACTCAATTGCTTCGATACGGAGACACCTGCAAACGCTATTTCCTAGCAAGGAAGTGTCGCATTTACATTCTTTTGAAGTGAATACGAAGTATACATGACACTTCGCAATGGATATTATATCTTGTCATGAAACATAGGAGTGAGATGCGACATCACGTCTTAAGAAGCATTAGAACTCTATTGCTAGGATACGTAGACATGTGCAAACGCTATTTCCTAGCAAGGAATTGTTGCATTTACATTCATTTGAACTGTGTGCGAGGTATACGTGACACATCGCAATGAATATTATATCTTATCATGAAACATAGAAATGAGAAGCGATATCTCGTTTTAAGAAGCATTAGAACTCTACTGCTACGATACGAAGACATCTGCAAACGCTAGTTCCTAGCAAAGAAGTGTCGCATTTACATTCTTTTGAAGTGAGTACGAGGTATACATCTCACTTCGTGATGAATTTTATACCTTATCATGAAACATAGAAATGAGATGCGGTATATCTCATTTTATGAAGCATTAGAACACTATTGTTTCGATACGTCGACATCTGGACCAGCTATTTCCTAGCAAGGAAGTGTCGCATTTACATTCTTTTGAAGTGCTGACTACGAATACATAACACTGCACATTGAATATTATATCTCATCACGAAACATTGAAATGAGATGCGATGCCGCATTTTAAGAAGCATTAGAACTCTACTGCTTCGATACGTAGACATCTGGACCAGCTATATCCTAGCAAGGAAGTGTTGCATTTACATCCATTTGAAGTGTAGACGTGGAATACATAACACATCGCAAAGATTATTATACCTTATCATGAAACATTGAAATGAGTTGCGATATCCCGCTTTAAGAAGCATTAGAAATGGACTGCATTGATACGTAGACATCTGCAAACGCTGTTTCCTAGCAAGGAAGTGACGCTTTTACATTCATTTGAAGTGTTTGCGAGCTATACATGACACTTCGCAATGAATATTATATCTTATAATGAAACATAGAAGTGAGATGCGATATCGGTTCTTAAGAAGCATTAGAATTCTATTGCTTCGATACGTAGACACCTGCAATCGCTATTTCCTAGCAAGGAAGTGTCGCATTTACATTCATTTGAAGTGTATGCGAGGTATATATAACACTTCGCAAGGAATATTATATCTTGTCATGAAACATAGAAATGTAATGCGATATCGCGATTTAAGAAGCATTAGAACTCTATTGCGTCGATACGTAGATATCTGCAAACACTATTTCCTAGCAAGGAACTGTCGCATTCACATCCATTTGAAGTGTATGCGAGGTATACATGACACTTCGCAATGAATATTATATATTATCATGAAACATGGTAATGAGTAGCAATATCGCGTTTTGAGAAGCATTAGAACACTAATGGTACGATACGTAGACATCTGCAAACGCTATTTCCTAGGAACGAAGTGTCGCGTTTACATACTTTTGAAGTGAATACGAGGTATACATAACACTGCACAATGAATATTATATCTTATCATGAAACATAGAAATGAGGTGCGATATGGCGATTTATGAAGCATTAGATGTCTATTGCTTCGACACGTAGACATCTGCAAACGCTATTTCCAAGCAAGGAAGTGTCGCGTTTACATTCTTTTGAAGTAAATACGAGGTATACATAACACTGCACAATGAATATTATAACTTATCATGAAACATAGAAATGAGGTGCGATATGGCGATTTATGAAGCATTAGATGTCAATTTCTTCGATACATAGGCATCCGCAAACGCTATTTCCTGGCAAGGAAGTGTTGCGTTTACATTCTTTTGATGTGAATACGAGGTATACATAACACTTCGCAATGAAAATTATATATTATCATGAAACATAGAAATGAGAAGCGATATCGCGTTTTGAGAAGCATTAGAACTCTAATGCCACGAAACGTAGACATCTGCAAACGCTATTTCCTAGCAAGGAAGTGTCGCATTTACATTCATTTGAAGTGTATGCGAGGTATAAATGACACTTCGCAGTGAATATTATATATTGTCATGAAACATAGAAATGAGAATCGATATGGCGATTTAAGAAGCGTTAGAACTCTATTGCTACGAAACGTAGACACCTGCAAACGCCATTTCCGAGCAAGGAAGTGTCGCATTTACATTCATTTTAATTGTATGCGAGGTATACATGACACTCCACAATGAATATTATATATTATCATCAAACTCAGAAATGAAATGCGGCCTCGCGTTTTGTGAAGCATTAGAACTCTCTTGCTACGATACGTAGATATCTGTAAACGCTATTTCCTAGCAAGGAAGTGTCGCATTACATTCATTTGAAGTGTATGCGAGGTATACATGACATATCGCAGTGAATATTATATATTGTCATGAAACATAGAAATGAGAAGCGATATGGCGATTTAAGAAGCATTAGATCCCTATTGCTTCGATACGTAGACATCTGCAAACGCTACTTCCTAGCAAGGAAGTGTCGCATTTACACTCTTTTGAAGTGAATACGAGGTATTCATAACACTGCACAAGGAATATTATATCTTGTCATGAAACATAGAAATGTGATGCGATATCGCGATTTAAGAAGCATTAGAACTCTATTGCGTCGATACGTAGATATCTGCAAACACTATTTCCCAGCAAGGAACTGTCGCATTCACATCCATTTGAAGTGTATGCGAGGTATACATGACACTTCGCAATGAATATTATATCTCATCATGAAACATACAAATGAGATGCGATATCTCGTTTTAACAAGCATTAAAAATCTATTGCTACGATACGTAGATATCCGTAGGCTCCATTTCCTAGCAAGGAAGTGTCGCATTTTCATTCTTTTGAAGTGAATGCGGGGTATACACGACACTTCGCAATGGATATTATATCTCATCATAAAACATAGAAACGAGATGCGATATCGCGTTTTAAGGAGCAATAGAACTCAATTGCTTCGATACGGAGACACCTGCAAACGCTATTTCCTAGCAAGGAAGTGTCGCATTTACATTCTTTTGAAGTGAATACGAAGTATACATGACACTTCGCAATGGATATTATATCTTGTCATGAAACATAGGAGTGAGATGCGACATCACGTCTTAAGAAGCATTAGAACTCTATTGCTTGGATACGTAGACATGTGCAAACGCTATTTCCTAGCAAGGAAGTGTAGCATCTGCATTCTTTTGAAGTGAATACCGTGTATACATGACACTTCGCAATGAATATTATATCTTATCACGAAACATAGAAATGAGATGCGATATCGCGTTTTAAGATGCATTAGAGCTCTATTGCTACGATACGTAGATAACTGGAGACGCTATTTCCTAGCAAGGAAGTGTCGCATTTACGTTCTTTTGAAGTGAATGGGGGTATACGTGACATTTCGCAATGAATATTATATCTTATCACGAAACATAGAAATGATATGCGACATCACGTTTTAAGAAGCATTGGAACTCTATTGTTTCGATACGTAGACATCTGGAAACGCTATTTCCTAGCATGGAACAGTCGCATTTACATTCTTTTGAAGTGAATACGAGCTATACATGACACTTCGGAATGAATACTATATCTTATCATGAAACATAGAAATGGGATTAGATATCGCGTTTTAAGATGCATTAGAAGTTTATTGCTACGATACGTAGATATCTGGAGACGCTATTTCCTAGCAAGGAAGTGTCGCATTTACATTCTTTAGAAGCGAATACGAAGTATACGTGACACTTCGCAATGGATATTATATCTTATCATGAAACGTAGAAGTAAGATGCGACATCACGTTTTAAAAAGCATTAGAACTCTATTGCTTCGATACGTAAACATGTGCAAACGCTATTTCCTAGCAAGGGTGCGTCGCGATTACATTCATTTGAAGTGAATACGAGCTATACATGGCACTTCGCAATGGATATTATATGTTATCATAAAACATAGAAACGAGATGCGATATCGCGTTTTAAGAAGCATTAGAACTCTATAGCTTCGACACGTAGACATCTGCAAACGCTATTTCCTAGAATGGAAGTGTCGCATTTACATTCACTTGAAGTGAATACGAGGTATACATGACACTTCGCAATGAATATTATATCTCATCATGAAACATACAAATGAGATGCGATATCTCGTTTTAACAAGCATTAAAAATCTATTGCTACGATACGTAGATATCCGTAGGCTCCATTTCCTAGCAAGGAAGGGTCGCATTTTCATTCTTTTGAAGTGAATGCGGGGTATACACGACACTTCGCAATGGATATTATATCTCATCATAAAACATAGAAACGAGATGCGATATCGCGTTTTAAGGAGCAATAGAACTCAATTGCTTCGATACGGAGACACCTGCAAACGCTATTTCCTAGCAAGGAAGTGTCGCATTTACATTCTTTTGAAGTGAATACGAAGTATACATGACACTTCGCAATGGATATTATATCTTGTCATGAAACATAGGAGTGAGATGCGACATCACGTCTTAAGAAGCATTAGAACTCTATTGCTTGGATACGTAGACATGTGCAAACGCTATTTCCTAGCAAGGAATTGTTGCATTTACATTCATTTGAACTGTGTGCGAGGTATACGTGACACATCGCAATGAATATTATATCTTATCATGAAACATAGAAATGAGAAGCGATATCGCGTTTTGAGAAGCATTAGAACTCTCTTGCTACGATACGTAGATATCTGTAAACGCTATTTCCTAGCAAGGAAGTGTCGCATTTACATTCATTTGAAGTGTATGCGAGGTATACATGACATTTCGCAATGAATATTATATATTATCATCATACACAGAAATGAAATGCGGCCTCGCGTTTTGTGAAGCATTTGAACTCCCTTGCTGCGATAGGTAGATATCTGTAAACGCTGTTTCCTAGCAAGGAAGTGTCGCATTTACATTCATTTGAAGTGTATGCGAGGTATACATGACATTTCGCAGTGAATATTATATATTGTCATGAAACATAGAAATGATAAGCGATATGGCGATTTAAGAAGCATTAGATCCCTTTTGCTTCGATACGTAGACATCTTCAAATGCTACTTCCTAGCAAGGCAGTGTCGCATTTACATTCTTTTGAAGTGAATACGAGGTATACATAACACTCCAAAATGAATATTATATATTATCATGAAACATGGTAATGAGTAGCGATATCGCGTTTTGAGAAGCGTTAGAACTCTATTGCTACGAAACGTAGACACCTGCCAACGCCATTTCCGAGCAAGGAAGTGTCGCATTTACATTCATTTTAATTGTATGCGAGGTATACATGACACTCCACAATGAATATTATATATTATCATCAAACACAGAAATGAAATGCGGCCTCGCGCTTTGTGAAGCATTAGAACTCTCTTGCTACGATACGTAGATATCTGTAAACGCTATTTCCTAGCAAGGAAGTGTCGCATTTACATTCATTTGAAGTGTATGCGAGGTATACATGACATTTCGCAGTGAATATTATATATTTTCATGAAACATAGAAATGAGAAGCGATATGGCGATTTACGAAGCATCAGATCCCTATTGCTTCGATACGTAGACACCTGCAAACGCTACATCCTAGCAAGGAAGTGTGGCATTTACATTCTTTTGAAGTGAATACGAGGTATTCATGACACTGCACAAGGAATATTATATCTTGTCATGAAACATAGAAATGAGATGCGATATCGCGATTTAAGAAGCATTAGAACCCTATTGCGTCGATACGTAGATATCTGCAAACACTATTTCCTAGCAAGGAACTGTCGCATTCACATCCATTTGAAGTGTATGCGAGGTATACATGACACTGCACAATGAATATTATATATTATAATGAAACATGGTAATGTGTAGCGATATCGCGCTTTGAGAATCATTAGAATTCTAATGGTACGATACGTAGACATCTGCAAACGCTATTTCTTGGCAACGAAGTGCCGCGTTCACATTCATTTGAAGTGAGTACGAGGTATACAAAACACTGCACAATGAATATTATATTTTATCATGTAACATAGAAATGAGATGCGATATCGCGATTTAAGAAGCGTTAGAACACTTTTGCATCGATACGTAGATATCTGCAAACGCTATTTCCTAGCAAGGACCTGTCGCATTTACATTCATTTGAAGTGTGTGCGAGGTATACATAACACTCCACAATGAATATTTTATATTATCATGAAACATAGAAATGAGAAGCGATATCGCGTTTGGAGCAGCATTAGAACTCTATTGGTTCGATACGTAGACACCTGCAAACGCTTCTTCCTAGAAGGAAGTGTCGCATTTACATTCTTTTGAAAAGAATACGATGTATACACGACACTTCGCAATGAATATTATATCTTATCATGAAACATAGAAATGAGATGCGATATGACGATTTAAGAAGCATTAGAACTCTATTGCTTCGATACGTAGACATCTGCAAACGCTACGTCCTAGCAAGGAAGTGTCGCATTTACATTCATTTGAAGTACAGACCAGATATACTTAACACTGCACAATGAATATTATATCTTATCATGAAACATAGAAATCAGACTCTATATGGCGATTTAAGAAGCATTAGAACTCTATTGCTTCGATACGTAGACGTCGGCAAACGCTATTTCCTGGCAAGGAAGTGTAGCGTTTACATTCTTTTGAAGTGAATAGGAGGTATACATAACACTCCACAATGAATATTATATCTTATCATGAAACATAGAAATGAGATGCGATATCGCGAATTAGCAAGCTTTAGTACTCTATTGCTTCGATACGTAGACATCTGCAAACGCTATTTCCAAGCAAGGAAGTGTCGCATTTACATTCTTTTGAAGTGAATACGAGGTATACATAACACTGCACAATGAATATTATATATTATCATGAAACATAGTACTGAGTAGCGATATCGCGTTTTGAGAAGCATTAGAACTCTATTGGTTCGATACGTAGACATCTGCAAACCCTACTTCCTAGAAGGAAGTGTCGCATTTACATTCTTTTGAAAAGAATACGAGGTATACATGACACTTCGCAATGAATATTATATCTTATCATGAAACATAGAAATGAGATGCGATATGACGATTTAAGAAGCATTAGAACGCTATTGCTTCGATACGTAGACATCTGCAATCACTACTTCCTAGCAAGGAAGTGTCGCATTTACATTCTATTGAAGTGAATACGAGGTATACATAACACTGCACAATGAATATTATATCGTATCATTAAACATAGAAATGAGATGCGATATCGCGATTTAAGAAGATTTAGAACTCTATTGCTTCGATACGTAAATATCTGCAAACACAATTTCCTAGCAAGGAACTGTCGCATTCACATTCATTTGAAGTGTATGCGAGGTATACATGACACTTCGCAATGAATATTATATATTATCATGAAACATAGGTATGAGATGCGATATCGCGTATTAGCAAGCTTTAGAAATCCATTGCTTCGATATGTAGACATCTGCAAACGCTATTTCCTAGCAAGGAAGTGTAGCATTTACATCCATTTGAGGTATAGACGAGATATACATAACTCTGCACAGTGAATATTATATCTTATCAGGAAACGTAGATATGAGATGCGAAATGACGATTTAAGAAGCATTAGAACTCTATTGCTTCGATACGTAGACATCTGCAAACGCTATTTCCTAGCAAGGAAGTGCCTCATTTACAATCTTTTGAAGTGAATACGAGGTATACATAACACTGCACAATGAATATAATATCTTATCATGAAACATAGAAGTGAGATGCGATATCGCGATTTAACAAGCATTAGAAATCTATTGCTTCGATACGTAGACATCTGCAAACGCTATTCCCTAGCAGGGAAGTGTCGCATTTACATTCAGTTGAATTGTATGGGAGGTATACATGACACTTCGCAATGAATATTATATATTATCATGAAAGATAGAAATGAGATGCGATATCGCGTTTTAAGGAGCATAAGGACTCTATTGCTACGATACGTAGATATTTGCAAGCGCTATTTCGTAGCAAGGAAGTGTCACATTTACATTCTTTTGAAGTGAATACGAGGTATACATAACACTCCACAATGAATATTATATATTATTATGAAACATAGTAACGAGTAGCGATATCGCGTTTTGAGAAGCATTAGAACTCTATTGCTTCGATACGTAGACATCTGCAAACGCTGTTTCCTAGCAAGGAAGTGTCGCATTTACATTCTTTTGAAGTGAATACGAGGTATACATAACACACCACAATGAATATTATATATTATCATGAAACGTAGAAATGAGATGCGATATGACGATTTAAGAAGCATTACAACTCTATTGCTCCGATACGTAGACATCTGCATACGCTACTTCCTAGCAAGGAAGTGTCGCATTTACATTCTTTTGAAGTGAATACGAGGTGTACATAACACTCCACAATGAATATTATGTATTATCATGAAACATAGGAATGAGATGCGATATCGCGATTTAAGAAGCATTAGAACACTATTGCTTCGATACGTAGACATCTGCAAACGCTATTTACTAGGAAGGAAGTGTGGCAATTACATTCATTGGAAGTGTATGCGAGGTATAAGTCACATTTCGCAATGAATATTATATCTTGTCACGAAACATAGAAATGAGATGCGATATCGCGATTTAAGAAGCATTACAAATCTATTGCTACGATACGTAAATATCTGCAAACGCTAGTTCCTACCAAGGAAGTGTCATATTTACATTCCTTTCAAGTGAATACGAGGTATACATAACACTGCACAATGAATATTATATATTATCATGAAACATAGAAATGAGATGCGATATGACGATTTAAGAAGCATTAGATCCCTATTGCTTCGATACGTAGACATCTGCGAACGCTACACCCTAACAAGCAAGTGTCGCATTTACATTCTTTTGAAAGGAATACGAGGTATACATGACACTTCGCAATGAATATTATATCTTATCATGAAACATAAAAAATGAGATTCGAGTTGACGATTTAAGAAGCATTAGAATTCTATTGCTTCGATACGTAGACATCTGCAAACGCCATTTCCTAGCAAGGAAGTGTCGCATGTACAGTCAGTTGAAGTGTATGCGAGGTATACATGACACTTCGCAATGAATATTATGTATTATCATGAAACATGGTAATGAGCAGCGATATCGCGTTTTGAGAAGCATTAGAACTCTAATGCCACGATACGTAGACATCTGCAAACGCTATTTCCTAGCAAGGAAGTGTCGCTTTTGCATTCATTTGAGGTATAGACGAGATATACATAACACTGCACAATTAATATTATATCTTAGCATGAAACATAGAAATGAGTTGCGATATCGCGATTTAAGAAGCTATAGAATTCTATTGCTTCGGTACGTAGATATCTGCAAACGCTATTTCCTAGCAAGGAACTGTCGCAATCACATTCATTTGAAGTGTATGAGAGGTATACATGACACTTCGCAATGTATATCATGTATTATCATGAAACATAGATATGAGGTGCGATATCGCGAATTAACAAGCTTTAGAACTCTACTTCTTCGATACGTAGACATCTGCAAACGCTGTTTCCTAGCAAGGAAGTGTCACATTTACATTCTTTTGAAGTGAATACGAGGTATACGTAACACTCCACAATGAATATTATATATTATCATGAAACATAGTAACGAGTAGCGATATCGCGTTTTGAGAAGCATTAGAACTCTATTGCTTCGATACGTAGACATCTGCAAACGCTGTTTCCTAGCAAGGAAGTGCCGCATTTACATTCATTTGAAGTGTATGCGAGGTATACATAACACTTCGCAATGAATATTATATATTATCATGAAACGTAGATATGAGATGCGATATGACGAATTAAGAAGCATTACAACTCTATTGCTCCTATACGTAGACATCTGCATACGCTACTTCCTAGCAAGGAAGTGTCGCATTTATATTCTTTTCAAGTGAATACGAGGTGTACACAACACTCCACAATGAATATTATGTATTATCATGAAACATAGAAATGAGATGCGATATCGCGTTTTGAGAAGTATTAGAACTCTATTGCTACGATACGTAGACAACTGCAATCGCTATTTCCTAGCAAGGAAGTGTCGCATTTACATTCTTTTGAAAGGAATACGAGGCATACATGACACTTCGCAATGAATATTATATCTTATCATGAAACATACAAATGAGATGCGATATGACGATTTAAGAAGCATTAGAATTCTATTGCTACGATACGTAAATATCAGCAAACGCTATTTCCTAGCAAGGAAGTGTCGCATTTACATTCATTTGAAGTGTATGCAAGGTATACATGACACTGCGCAATGAATATTATATATTACCAAGAAACGTAGGAATGAGATGCGATGTCGCGAATTAACAAGCTTTAGAACTCTATTGCCTCGATACGTAGACATCCTCAAAGGCTATTTCCTAGCAAGGAAGTGTCGAATTTACATTCTTCTGAGGTGAATACGATGGATACATGACACTGCACAATGAATAATATATCTTATCATGAAACATTGAAATGAGATGCGATATCGCGATTTAAGAAGCATTAGATCTCTATTGCTTGGATACGTAGACATCTGCAAACGCTATTTCCTAGCAAGGAAGTGCTGCATTTACATTATTTTGAAGTGAATACGAGGTATACATGACACTTCGCAATGAATATTACATTTTATCACGAAACATGTATATGAGATGCGATATCGCGATTTAAGAAACATTAGAACTTTATTGCTACGATACGTAGACATCTGCAAACGCTATTTCCTAGGATGGAAGTGTCGCACTTACATTCTATTGAAGTGAATACGTGGTATACATGACACTTCGCGCTGAATATAATACCTTATCATGATACATAGAAGTGAGATGCGATATCGTGTTTTGACAAGGTTTAGAACTCTATTGCTTGGATACATAGACATCTGCAAACGCTATTTCCTAGCAAGGAGGTGTCGCATTTACATTCATTTGAAGTGAATACGATGTATACATGACACATCGCAATGGATAATATATTCTATCATGAAACATAGAAATCAGATGCGATATCGCGTTTTAAGCAGTATCAGAACTCTATTGCAACGATACGTAGATATCTGGAGACGCTACTTCCTAGCAAGGAAGTGTCGCATTTACATTCTTCTGAAGTGAATTCGAGGCATACATGACACTTCGCGCTGAATATTATACCTTATCATGATACATAGAAGTGAGATGCGATATCGCGTTTTAAGAAGCGTTAGAACTCTATTGCTACGATACGTAGGCACCTGCAGACAATATTTCCTAGCAAGGAAGTGGCGCATTTACATTAATTTGATGTGAATACGTGGTTTACACGACAATTCGCAATGAATATTATATCTTTTCCTGAAACATAGAAATGAGATGCGATATCGCGTTTTAAGGAGAATTAGAACTCTATAGCTTCGATACAGAGATATATTGGGAACTGAATTTCCTAGAGAGGAAGTGTCGCATTTTGTGACGTCAGGCGTACCGCCTGCCACCCATCAACCTTCTCGCACCCCCCAGCACCAACCCCTGGACGCATGCAACCAGCCAAACTCGCCTGCAGAACCAGCAACTGTAAGTGTTCGCACGCGCATACCTGCACGCGCTCACTCACACCGATTTCCGCTGCCTCACTCGCACCACCGAGTATACCTGTCTCGCCCGCACCAAGGACGGGCAGCCCTATCTCCCTCGCACCGAGGATTCCGTCCAGCATTAAGACGTAGCCGCAGCCCATCACCTGAATGGGGTCTTTTCCAATTCGGGGAACAGGATCTGCTAGAACCTATATATTACTTCTAAGCTAGGACATACATACCATATCATGACGCATATATAAGAATTCCTAGATCTATGTTACACTAAGTAAGATGCGTCCGGCATGCGGCATGCGCCGCTAGCCCCACCACGAGCCGCGTGTCCCCACTCGCTGGACCGGGCGCTCTCCGCCTCGAGACGCGAGTCCCCCACTCGCGGGACAGCGATCTCCCTACCACGAGCGTTCGCGACCGTAGCGTCCCGCGAACCGAGGAAGTCAGAGACGCGTCTCCAGAGCACACACTCTGACTCGAGATCTCCTACCGAGGGGTCCAAACCTCTAGTTTTAGATCGTTAGTTTCCTATTTCCGAAAAATAGGCTCGTGTCGTAAAGCCTCCGGAGCAACGGAAAATAGTTTCACCGGACGTGATACCTCGTATTCACCTCAAAAGAATGTAAATGCGACACTACCTTCCTAGGAAATAAGGTTAGCAGATATCTACGTATCGAAGAAATAGAGCTCTAATGCTTCTTGAAACGCCATATCGCATCTCATTTCTATGTTTCATGACAAGATTTAATATTCATTGTGCAGTGTTATGTATACCTCGTATTCACTTCAAAAGAATGTAAATGCGACACTTCTTTGCTAGGAAATAGCGTTTGCAGATGTCTACGTATCGTAGCAATTGAGTTCTAGTGCTTCTCAAGACGCGATATCGCATCTTTCTTCTATGTTTCATGATAAGATATAATATTCATTGCGAAGTGTCATGCATACCTCGAATTCACGTCAGAAGAATGTAAATGCGGCACTTCCTTGCTAGGAAATAGCGTTTGCAGATGTCCACGTATCGTAGCAATAGAGTTCTAATGCTACTTAAATCGCGTTATCGCAACTCATTCCTATGTTTCGTGATAAGATGTAATTTTCATTGCGAGGTGTCACGTATACCGAGTATGTACTTCAAAGGAATGTAAATGCGACACTTCTTTGCTAGGAAATTGCGTTTGCAGATGTCTACTTACCGTAGCAATAGAGTTATAATGCTACTTAAATCGCGTTATCACAACTCATTCCTACGTTTCGTGATAAGATGTAATTTTCATTGCGAGGTGTCACGTATACCGAGTATGCACTTCAAAAGAATGTAAATGCGACACTTCTTTGCTAGGAAATAGCGTTTGCAGATGTCTACGTATCGTAGCAATTGAGTTCTAGTGCTTCTCAAGACGCGATATCGCATCTTTCTTCTATGTTTCATGATAAGATATAATATTCATTGCGAAGTGTCATGCATACCTCGAATTCACGTCAGAAGAATGTAAATGCGGCACTTCCTTGCTAGGAAATAGCGTTTGCAGATGTCCACGTATCGTAGCAATAGAGTTCTAATGCTACTTAAATCGCGTTATCGCAACTCAATCCTATGTTTCGTGATAAGATGTAATTTTCATTGCGAGGTGTCACGTATACCGAGTATGTACTTCAAAGGAATGTAAATGCGACACTTCTTTGCTAGGAAATTGCGTTTGCAGATGTCTACTTATCGTAGCAATAGAGTTCTAATGCTACTTAAATCGCGTTATCACAACTCATTCCTACGTTTCGTGATAAGATGTAATTTTCATTGCGAGGTGTCACGTATACCGAGTATGCACTTCAAAAGAATGTAAATGCGACACTTCCTTGCTAGGAAATTGCGTTTGCAGATGTCTCCGTATCGAAGCAATAGAGATCTAGTGCTTCTTAAAACGCGATGTCGCATCTCATAGCTATGTTTCATGATAAGATATAATATTCAGTGTGCAGTGTTATGTATACCTCGTATTCACTTCAGAAGTATGTAAATGCGACTCTTCCTTGCTAGGAAATAGCTTTTGGTGATGTCTACGTATCGTAGCAATAGAGTTCTAATGCATTTCAAGTCGCGATATCGCATCTCATTCCTATGTTTCATGATAAGATGTATTATTCATTGCGAATTGTCACGTATACCGCGTATTCACTTCAAACGAATGTAAATGCGACACTTCCATGCTAGGAAATAGCGTTTGAAGATGTCTACGTATTGAAGCAATAGAGTTCTAATGCTTCTTAAAAGGGGATATCGCATTTCAATTCTATGTTTCATGATAAGATATAATATTCATTGCGAAGTGTCATGTATACCTCGTATTCACTTCAAAGGAATGTAAATGCGACACTTCCTTGGTAGGAAATAGCGTTTGCAGGTGTCTACGTATCGTAGCAATAGTGTTCTAATGCTTCTTAAAACGCGATATCGCTAATTATTTCTATGTTTCATGATAAGGTAAAATTTTCATTGTGGAGTGCTATGTATACCTCGTATTCACATCGAAAGAATCTAAATGCGACACACCCTTGCTGGGAAGTAGCGTTTGCAGATGTCTACGTATAGTAGCATTAGCGTTCTAACGCTTTTTAAAACGCGATATCGCATTTCATTTCTATGTTTCATGATAAGATATAATATTCATTGTGGAGACTTAGGTATACCTCGTACTCACTTCAAAAGAATGTAAATGCGACACTTCCATGCTAGGTAATAGCGTTTGAAGGTGTCACCGTATCGAAGCAATAGAGCTCTAATGCTTCTTAAAACGGGATATCGCATCTCAATCGTATGTTTCATGATAAGATATAATATTCATAGCGAAGTGTCATGTATACCTCTTATTCAATTCAAAAGAATGTAAATGCGAGACTTCCGTGCTAGGAAATAGCGTTTGCAGATGTCTCCGTATCGGAGCTATAGAGCTCTAATGCTTCTTAAATAGTGATATCGCATCTCATTTCTATGTTTCATGATCAGATATAATATTCATTGTGGAGACGTAGGTATACCTCGTATTCACTTCAAAAGAATGTAAATGCGAAACTTCCTTGCTAGGAAATAGCGTTTGCAGATGTCTCCGTATCGAAGCAATAGAGCTCTAATGCTTCTTAAATATCGATATCGCATCTCTTTTCTATGTTTCGTGATCAGATATAATATTCATTGTGAAGACGTAGGTATACCTCGTATTCACTTCAAATTAATGTAAATGCGACACTTCCTTTCTAGGAAGAAGCGCTTCCTGATGTCTACGTATCGAAGCAATAGAGTTCAAATGCTTCTTAAAGCGTCATATCGCATCTCATTTCTATGTTCCGTGATAAGATATAATATTCATTGCGGAGTGCTATGTCTACTTCGTATTCACTTCAAAAGAGTGCAAATGCAACACTTCCTTGCTGGGAAATAGCGTTTCCAGATATCTACGTATCGAATCAATAGAGGTCTAATTCTTCTTAAACCGCGATATCGCATCTCATTTCTATGTTTCGTGGTGAGAGATAATATTCATTGGGCAGTGTTATGTATACCTCGCTTCCACTTCAAATGAATGTAAATGCGACACTTCCTTGCTAGGAAGTAGCGTTTGCAGATGGTTACGTATCCAAGCAATAGTGTTCTAATGCACCTTGAAACGCGATATCGCATCTCATTTCTATGTCTCATGATAAGATATAATATTCTTTGCGAAGTGTTGTGTGTACTTTGTCTACACTTCAAGAGAATGTAAATGTCACACTTCCTTGCTAGGAAATGCGTTTCCTTATGCCTACGTATCGAAGCAATAGAGTTCTAATGCTTCTGAAAACGCGACATCCCATCGCAGTGCTATGTTTCATGATTAGATATAATATTCATTGCAAAGTGTTATGTATACCTCGTATTCACTTCAAACGAATGTAAATAAGACACTTCCATGCTAGGAAATAGCGTTTGCAGATGTCTACGTATCGTAGCAATAGAGTTCTAATGCTTCTTAAACCGAGACGTCGCATTTCATTTCTATGTTTCGTAATGAGATATAATATTCATTGTGGAGTGTAATGTATACCTCGTATTCACTTCAAAAGAATGTAAATGCGACCATTCCTTGCTAGGGAATTACATTTCCAGATGTCTACGCATCGTAGCAATAGAGTTATAGCGCTTCTTAAATCGCGATATCGCATCTCACTTCTATGTTTCGTAATAAGATATAATATTTATTGTAGAGTGTTATGTATACCTCGTATTCACTTCAAAAGAATGTAAATGCGACACTTCCATGCTAGGAAATATTGTTTGCAGATGTCTACGTATCGTAGCAATAGAGTTCTAATGCTCCTTAAAACGCGATATCGCTTCTCACTTCTATGTTTAATGATAAGATATAATATTCATTGCGAAATGTCATGCATACCTTGCATTCACTTCAAAAGAATGTAAATGCGACACTTACATGCTAGGAAATAGCGTTTGCAGATGTCTACGTATCGTAGCAATAGAGTTCTAATGCTTCCTAAAACGCGCTTTCGCATCTCATTTCTATGTTTCGTGATGAGATATAATATTCATTGCGAAGTGTCATGTATACCTCGTATTCATTACAAAAGAATGTAAATGCGACACTTCCATGCTAGGAAATAGCGTCTGCAGATGTCTACGCGCCGAGGCAATAGAGTTCTAATGCTTCTTAAAACGCGATATCGCATCTCTCTTCTGTGTTTCATGATGAGATATAATATTCATTGCGAAGTGTCTATATACCTCGCCTTCTCTTCAAACGTATGTAAATGCGACACTTCCTTGCTAGGAAATAGCGTATTCAGATGTCTACGTAACGTAACAAAAGGGTTCTAATGCTACTTAAATCGCGATATCGCATCTCATTTCTATGGATCGTGATAAGATGTAATATTCATTGCGAAGTGTCATGTACACCTCGTATTCAATTCAAAAGAAAGTAAATGCGACTATTCCTTGCTAGGAAATAGCGTTTGCAGATGTCTATGTATCGTAGCAATAGAGTTCTAATGCTACTTAAATCGCGATATCGCATCCCAATCATATGTTTCGTAATAAGATATAATTTTCATTGCGATGTGTCATGTATACCTCGTATTCACTTCAAAAGAATGTAAGTGCGACACTTCCATTCTACGAAATAGCGTATGCAGATGTCTCCGCATCGAGGCCATAGAGATCTAATGCTTCTTACAAAGGGATATCCCATCTCTCTTCTATGTTTCGTGATAAGATATAATATTCATTGCGAAGTGTCATGTACACCTCGTATTCACTTCAAAAGAAACTAAATGCGACTATTGCTTGCTAGGAAATAGCGTTTGCAGATGTCTACGTATCGTAGCAATAGAGTTCTAATGCTACATAATTCGCGATATCGCATCTCCCTTATATGTTTCGTGATAAGATATAATATTCATTGCGAAATGTCATGTATTCCTCGTATTCACTTCAAAAGAATGTAAGTGCGACACTTCCATGCTAGGAAATAAAGTTTGCAGATGTCTCCGCATCGAGGCCATAGACTTCTAATGCTTCTTAAAACGCGATATCGCATCCCTCTTCTGTGTTTCATGATAAGATATAATATTCATTGCGAAGTGTCATGTGTACCTCGTATTCACTTCAACAGAAAGTAAATGCGACTTTTGCTTGCTAGGAAATAGCGTTTGCAGATGTCCACGTATCGTAGCAATAGCGTTCTAATGCTTCTTAGATCGCGATATAGCATCTCATTTCTATTTTTCGTGATAAGTTATAATGTTCTTTGCGAAGTGTCATGTATACCTCGTATTCACTTCAAAAGAATGTGAATGCGAATCTTCCTTGCTAGGAAATAGCGTCTGCAGATGCCTACGTATCGCAGCAATTGGGTTCTAATGCTTCTCAAAACGCGATATCGCATCTCATTTTTATGCTTCATGATAAGATATAATATTCATTGCGATGTGTCATGTATACCACGTATTCACTCCAAACGAATGTAAATGCGACACTTCCTTGCTAGGAAATAGCGTTTTCAGATGTCTACGCGTCGAGGCAATAAGGTTCTAATGCTTCTTAAAACGCGATATCGCATCTCACTTCTATGATTCATGATAAGATATAATATTCATTGCAAAGTGTCATGTATACCCCGTATTCACTTCAAAAGAATGTAAATGCGACTATTCCTTGCTAGGAAATAAAGTCTGCAGATACCTACGTATCGTAGCAATAGAGTTCTAATGCTGCTTAGATCGCGATATCGCATCTCATTTCCATGTTTTGTGATAAGTTATAGTATT
>NW_027490219.1:435227-557907 GCF_050948175.1 Xylocopa sonorina | reverse complement strand
ATTGCTACGATACATAGACATCTGCAAACGCTATTTCCTAGCAAGGAAGATTCGAATTTACATTCTTTTGAAGTGCATACGAGGTATACATGACACTTCGCAATGAATATTATATCTTATCATGAAACATAGAAGAGGGATGCGATATCGCAGTTTATGAAGCATTAGAACTCTATGGCCTCGATGCGGTGACTTCTGCAAACCCTATTTCCTAGCATGGAAGTGTCGCATTTACATTCTTTTGAAGTGAAAACGAGGTAGACATGACACTTCGCAACGAATATTATATCTTATCATGCAACATAGTAATGAGATGCGATATCTCATTTTAAGAAGTATTAGAGCACTATTGCTTCGATACATAGACATCTGCAAACGCTGTTTCCTAGCAAGAAAGTGTCGCATCTACATTCATTTGAAGGGTATGCGAGGTACACATGACACATCGCAATGAATAATATATCTTATCATGAAACATAGAAATGGGATGCGATATCCCTTTTTTAGAAGCATTAGAACTCTATTGCTTCCGTACGTAGACATCTCCTAACGCTATTTCCTAGGAAGGAAGTGTCCCATTTACATTCATTTTAAGTGAATACGAGGAATACATGACATTTCGCAATGAATATTATATCTTGTCATGAAACATAGAAATGAGATGCGGTATCCCGTTTTAAGAAGTAATAGAACTCTATTGCTTCGGTACGGAGACATGTGCAAACGCTATTTCCTAGAGAGGAAGTGTCGCATTTACATTCCTTACATGTGAATACGAGGTATACATGACACTTCGGAATGGATATTACATCTTATCATGAAACATAGAAATGAGATGCGATATCGTGATTTGAGAAGCACCAGAACTCTATTGCTACGATACGTAGACATCTGCAAACGCTATTTCCTAGCATGGAAGTGTCGCACTTACATTATTTTGAAGTGAATACGAGGTGACACTTCGCAATGAATATTATATCTTATCATGAAACATAGAAGTGACATGCGATATCGCGTTTTAAGAAGCATTAGAACACTATTGTCTCGACGCGTAGACATCTGCAAACGCCATTTCCTAGCATGGAAGTTTCGCACTTACATTCTTTTGAAGTGAATACGAGGTATACATGACACTTCGCAATGAATATTATATCTTATCATCAAACATTTAAACGAGATGTGATATCGCGATTTAAGTAGCATTAGAACTCTATTGCCACGATACGTAGACATCCGCAAACGCTATTTCCTAGCAAGCAATAGTCGCATTTACATTCTTTTGAAGTGAATACGAGGTATACATGACACTTCGCAATGAATATTATATCTTATCACGGAATATAGAAATGAGATGCGATATCGCAATTTAAGTAGCATTAGAAATCTATCGCTACGATACGTAGACATCTGAATACGCCATTTCCTAGCAAGGAGGTGTCGCATTTACATTCGTTTGGAGTGAATACGAGGTATACATGACACTTCGCAATGAATATTACATCTTATCATGAAGCATAGAAATGAGATGCGATATCGCGTCTTGAGAAGCATTAGAACTCTATTGCTACGATACGTAGGCATCTGCAAACGCTATTTACTAGCAAGGAAGATTCGCATTTACATTCTTTTGAAGTGAATACGAGGTGTACATGACACTTCCCTATGAACATTATATCTTATCATGTAGCATAAATGTGAGATGCGATATCGCGTCATAAGAATCATTAGAACCTTATTGCTACGATACGTAGACATCTGCAAACGCTATTTCCTAGCAAGCAATAGTCTCATTTACATTCTTTTGAAGTGAATACGAGGTATACATGACACTTCGGATTGAATATTATACCTTATCACCAAACATAGAAGTGGGATGCGATATCGCGTTTTAAGAAGCATTAGAAATCTATGGCCCCCATGCGGAGACATCTGCAAACGCTATTTCCTAGCATGGAAGTGTCGCACTTACATTCTTTTGAAGTGAATAGGAGGTATACATGACAATTCGCTATGAACATTATGTCTTATCATGAAACAGAGAAATGAGATGCGACATCTCGTTTTAAGAAGCACTAGAACTCTATTGTTTCGATGCATAGATATCCGGAAACGCTAATTCTTAGCAAGGGAGTGTCGCATTTACATCCTTTTGAAGTGAATACGAGGCATACATTACACTTCGCAATGAATATTATATCTTGTCATGAAACATAGAAATGAGACGCGATATCCCGTTTTAGAAAGCATTAGAGCTCTATTGCTTCGATACGTAGAGATCTGCAAACGCTATTTCTTAGAAGGGAATAGTCGCATTTACATTCTTTTGAAGTGAATGCGAGGTATACATGACACTTCGCAATGAATATTATATCTTATCATGAAACATAAAAATGAGATGCGATATCGCGTTTTATGAAGCATTAGAGCTGCATTGCTACGATACGTAGGCATCTGCAGACCCAATTTCCTAGGATGGAAACGTCGCATTTACATTCTTTTGAAGAGAATACGAGGTATACATGACAGTTCGCAATGAGTATTATATCTTATGATGACACGTAGAAATGAGATGCGACATCTCGTTTCAGGAAACATTAGAACACAATTGTTACGATGCGTAGACATCTGGAAACGCTATTCCCTAGCAAGGAAGTGTCGCATTTACATTCTTTTTAGGTGAATGCGAAGTATGCATGACACTTCGCAATGAATATTATATCTTATCAAGAAACATAGGAGTGAGATGCGATATCGCGTATCAAGAAGCATTACAACTCTAATGCCTCGATACGTACACATCTGCAAACGCTGTTTCCTAGCATGGAAGTGTCGCATTTACATTCATTTGAAGTGAAAACGAGATATACATGACACTTCGCAATGAATATTATACCTTATCATGAAATATAGAAATGCAATGCGATATCGCGTTTTAAGAAGCGCCAGAGCTCTATTGCTACGATACGTAGACATCTGCAAACGCTACTTCCAAGCAAGGAAGTGTCGCATTTACATTCATTTGAAGTGAATACGAGGTATACATGATACTTCGGAATGGATATTATATCTTATCAAGAAACATAGAAGTGAGATGCGATATTCCTTTTTAAGAAGCATTAGAACTCTACTGCTTCCGTACGTAGGCATCTGCAAACGCTATTTCCTAGCAAGGAAGTGTCGCATTTACATTCATTTGAAGTGAATACGAGGTATAAGTGACACTTCCCAATGAATAATAGATCTTACCATGAAACATAGAAATGAGATGCGATATCGTGTTTTAAGAAGCTTTAGAACTCTATTGCTACGATACGTCGACATCTGCAAACGCTATTTCCTAGCAAGGAAGATTCGCATTTACATTCTTTTGAAGTGAATACGAGGTATACATGACACTTCGCAATGAACATTATATCTTATCATGTAACATAGAAGTGAGATGCGATATCGCGTTTTAAGAAGCATTAGAACCCTATTGCCTCGAAGCGGAGATATCTGCAAACCTTATTTCCTATCATGGAAGTGTCGCATTTACATTCTTTTGAAGTGAATTCGCGGTATACATGACACTTCGGAATGAATATTACATCTTATCACGAAACATAGAAATGAGATGCGATATCGCGATATAAGTAGCATTAGAACTCTATTGGTACGATACGTAGACATCCGAAAACGTTATTTCCTAGCTAGGAAGTGTCGCATTTACATTCTTTTGAAGTGAGTACGAGGTATACATGACACCTCGCAATGAATATTATATCTTATCATGAAACATAGAAATGAGATGCGATATCGCGTTTTAAGAAGCGTTAGATCTCTATTGCTTCGATACGTAGACACCTGCAGACGCTACTTCCTTGCAAGAAAGTGTCGCATTTACATTCTTTTGAAGTGAATGCGGGGTATACATAACATTGCACAATGAATATTATATGTTATCATGGATCATAGAAATGAGATGCGATATCGTGATTTTCGATGCATCAGAACTCTATTGCTACGATACGTAGGCACCTGCTGACGCTATTTCCTAGCAAGGAAGTGTCGCATTTACATTTTTTTTATGTGAATTCTAGGTATACATAACACTCCACAATGAATATTATATCTTATCATGAAACATAGAAATGAGATGCGATATCGCGTTTTAAGAAGCATTAGACCCCTATTGCTTCGATAGGTAGACATCCGCAAACGCTACTTCCTAGGAAGGAAAGGGCGCATTTATATACTTTTGAAGTTAATACGAGGTATACATAGCAATTCGCAATGAATAATATATCTTATCATCAGACATAGAAATTGGATGCGATATCGCGCTTTAAGAAGCATTAAAACTCTATTGCCTCGATAGGTAGAAATCTGCAATCGCTATTTTGTAGCAAGGAAGTGGCGCATTTACATTCATTTGATGTGTATGCGAGGTATAAGTGAATCTTTGCAATGAATATTACATCTTATCATGAAACATAGAAATGAGGTGCGATGTCGCGTTTTATGAAGCAATAGAACACTATTGCAACGATACGTAGACATCGGCAAAAGTTATTTCCTTGGAAGGAAGTGTCGCACTTACATTCATTTGAGGTGTATGCGATGTGTAAGTGACAGTTCGCAATGAATATTATATCTTATCATGAACGATAGAAATGAGATGCGATATCGCGTTTTAAGAAGCATTAGACACCTATTGCTTCGACAGGCAGACATCCTCAAACGCTACTTGCTAGGAAGGAAGGGGCGCATTTACATACATTTGATGTGAATTCGAGGTATACAATACACTGCACAGTGAATATTATATCTTATCATGAAACATAGAAATGAGGTGTGATATCGCTATTTAAGAAGCATTAGAACTCTCTTGCCTCAATACGTAGATATCTGCAAGCGCTACGTCCTAGCAAGGAAGTGCCGCATTTACATTCTTTTGATGTGAATGCGAGGTATACATGACACTTCGCAATGAATATTATATCTTGTCAAGAGACATAGAAATGAGATGCGATATCCCGTTTAAGAAGCTTTAGAACTCCATTGCTTCGATACGTAGACATCTGCAAACGCTGTTTCCTAGCAAGAAAGTGTCGCATTTACATTCATTTGAATTGAATACGAGGTATACATAACACTGCGCAATGAGTATTATATCTTATCATGAAACATAGAAATGAGAAGCGATATCTTGATTTATGAAGCATTAGAACTCCATTGCTAGGATACGTAGACATCTGGAAGCCCTACTTCCCAGCAGGGAAGTGTCGCATTTGCATTCTTTTGAAGTGAATACATGAACCTTCGCAGTGAATATTATATCTAATCATGAGACATAGAAATGATATGCGTTATCCCGTTTTAAGAAGCTTTAGAAATCTATTGCTTCGATAAAAAGACATCTACAAACGCTATTTCCTAGCATGGAAGTGTCGCATTTACAATCACTTGATGTGTAGACGAGAAGTACGTAACACTTCGCAATGAATATTATATCTAATCATGAGACACAGAAATGAGATGCGATATCGTGTTTTAAGAAGCTCTAGAACTCTATTGCTTCGATAAGTAGACATCTGAAAACGCTATTTCCTAGCAAGGAAGTGTCGCAATTATATTCATTGCAATTGTAGACGAGGAGTACATAGCACTTCGCAACGAATATTATATCTAATCATGAAACGTAGAAATGAGATGCGATATCGCGATATTAGAAGCATTAGAACTCTATTGCCCCGATACGTAGACATATGCAAATGCTATTTCCTATAGAAAGGGAGTGTCGCATTTACATTAATATGAAGTGTATGCGAGATTTAAGTGACACTTCGCAATGAATATCATATCGTATCATGAAACATAGAAATGAGATGCGATATCGGGATTTAAAAAGCATTAGAGCTCTTTTGCTACGATACGTAGACATATGCAAACGCTATATAATAGCAAGGAAGTGCCGCATTTACATTATTTTGAAGTGAATAAGGGGTATACATAACACTCCACGATGAATATTATACCTTATCACGAAACATAGAAATGAGATGCGATATCGCGATTTAAGAGGCATTAGAACTCTATTGCTTGGATACGGAGACATCTGCAAACGCTATTTCCTAGCAAGGAAGAGTCGCATTTACATTCTTTTTAAGAGATAACGAGGTATACATGACACTTCGCAATGAATATAATATCTTATTTTGAAACATAGAAGTGAGGTCCGATATCGCGTTTTAAGAAGCATTAGAACTCTATTGCCTCGATGCGTAGACATCTGCAGACGCTATTTCCTAGCAAGACAGTGTCGCATTTACATTCGTTTGGAGTGAATAGGAGGTGTGCAGGACGCTTCGCAATGAATATTATATCTTATCGCGGAACATAGAAATGAAATGCCACATCTCGTTTTAAGAAGCATTAGGACTCCATTGCCACGATACGTAGACATCTGCGAACGCTATTTCCTACGATGGAAACGTCGCATTTACATTCTTTTGAATTGAATACGAGGTATACATGACGCTTCGGAATGAATATTATAACTTATCACGATACATGGAAATGAGTTGCGATATCGCGTTATAAGACGCATTAGAACTCTATTGCTACGATACGTATATATCTGGAGACGCTATTTCCTAGAAAGGAAGTGTCGCATTTTGTGACGTCAGGCGTACTGCCTGCCACCCATCAACCTCCTCGCACCCCCCAGCATCAACCACTGGACGAATGCAATCAGCCAAACTCGCCTGCAGAACCAGCAACTGGAAGTTTTCGCGCGCGCATACCTGCACGCGCTCACTCACACCGAGTTCCGCTGCCTCACTCGCACCGCCGAGTATAACTGTCTCGCTCGTACCGGGCACCAGTGTCTCACTCGCACCACCGAGTATACCTGTCTCGCCCGCACCAAGGACGGGCAGCCCTATCTCCCTCGCACCGAGGATTCCGTCCTGCAGGAAGACGTAGCCGCAGCCCATCACCTGAATGGGGTCTTTTCCAATTCCGGGAACAGGATCTGCTAGAGCCTATATATTACTTCTAAGCTAGGACATACATACCATATCATGACGCATATATAAGTTACACTAAGTAAGATGCGTCCGGCCAGCGGCATGCGCCGCTAGCCCCACCACGAGCCGCGGGTCCCCACTAGCTAGACTGCGCGCTCTCCGCCTCGAGACGCGAGTCCCGCACTCGCGGGACCGCGATCTCCCTACCACGAGCGTCCGCGACCGTAGCGCCCTGCGAACCGAGGAGGTCAAAGACGCGTCTCCAGAGCACACACTCTGATTCGAGATCTCCTACCGAGGAGTCGAAACCTCCAGTTCTAGATCGTTAGCCACCTCAATGTGGGGTTCAGGCATCGTTTTTCTATTTCCATTTTAACTTAGTCTTAGACTTAGAATAATTCCAGTTCTTGTATACTTTAAACCTAGAATATATTTTATTTTTACTATTACTATATCCAAGTACAAGTTCTTTTAGCAAGTCTACTATTTCCACTTCCATTAATTTTATCAAGTGTTTATAATACTAGTTCTACTTTTAACATTACATTTAACTACGAATTCTTCCACGGGTTCTTCCATACAACTGGGGTTGATCTTCATCAAATTGAAGGAGTATAGAAATCGGCTTTGTGACGTTGAGGCCGCCGCTTATCCTTCAGATCTTAGTCGAAAGTACAGAAAAACCTGGTGAATGAATCGTGCTTCCGGTTTGCGAAGAACGCGTCGTGCGAGTAGAAAGAATTTCATACGATCACTTGTGCGTGAATATTTGGAGGGCGTTCCGAGAGTTCTCGTATACCAGCGACCTGCCTTCGCACCAGCCCAGAAGCCGCTTTCCGAAGCGACCGTCGAACCTTCCGATCCAGACACCACGAAGCATCACGCCGATTCTGCCACATTCAGCATCATCGCTGAATTCCGACCGCCTTTCTCCTCTTCGTTGGCGACTGATCGAGATTTCCGTAGCAGCCAACAGAACGAAATCCGCTACGATCCCAGCGAAAGATCCTCCACGCCGTTTCTACGTACAAATCGAGAGAGAAGTCATCGAAAGGTAGGGTCATTCCCTTATTATCGCGAGTGTTTTCGCTAGTGACGCGTCAGCCGAAATTGTCGGACCCGGTCTTAACGCGTTCCCGCGGACCGAATTACCGAAAAATAGGCTCGTGTCGTAAAGCCTCCGGAGCAACGGAAAATAGTTTCACCGGACGTGATACCTCGTATTTACCTCAAAAGTATGTAAATGCGACACTTCCTTGCTAGGAAATAAGGTTTGCAGATATCTACGTATCGAAGAAATAGAGCTCTAATGCTTCTTGAAACGCCATATCGCACCTCAATTCTATGTTTCATGATAAGATATAATATTCATTACGAAGTGTCATGTATACCTCGTATTCACTTCAAAAGAATGTAAATGCGACTATTCCCTGCTAGGAAATAGCGTATTCAGATGTCTACGTATCGTAGCAATAAAGTTCTAATGCTACTTAAATCGCGATATCGCATCTCATTTCTATGTTTCGTGATAAGAAAGAATATTCATTGCGAATGGTCATGTATACCTTGTATTCACTTCAAAAGAATGTAAATGCGACTATTGCTTGCTATGAAATAGCGTTTGCAGATATCTCCACATCGAGGCAATAGGGTTCTAATGCTTCTTAAGACGCGATGTCGCATCTCACATATATGTTACATGATAAGATATAATGTTCCTTGTGAAGTGTCATGTATACCTCGTATTCACTTCAAAAGAATGTAAATGCGAATCTTCCTTGATAGGAAATAGAGTTTGCAGATGTTTACGTATCGTAGCAATGGAGTTCTAATGCTTCCCAAAACGCGATATCGCATCTCATTCCTATGCTTCATGATAAGATATAATATTCATTGCGAAGTGTCATGTACACCTAGTATTCACTTCAAAAGAATGTAAGTGCGACACTTCCATGCTAGGAAATAGCGTTTGCAGATGTCTCCGCATCGAGGCCATAGAGTTCTAATGCTTCTTAAAACGCGATATCGCGCCTCACTTCTATGTTTCGTGATAAGATGTAATATTCATTGCGTAGTGTCATGTATATCTCGTATTCACTTCAAAAGAATGTAAGTGCGACTATTGCTTGCTAGGAAATAGCGATTGCAGATGTCTACGTATCGTAGCAATAGAGTTCTAATGCTACTTAAATCGCGATATCGCATCTCATTTATATGTTTCGTGATAAGATGTAATATTCATTGCGAAGTGTCATGTATACCTCGTATTTACTTCAAAAGAATGTAAGTGTGACTCTTCCTTGCAAGGAAGTAGCGTTTGCGGATGCCTACATATCGTAGCAATAGAATTCTAATGCTTCTTAGACCGCAATATCGCATCTCATTTCTATGTTTCGTGATAAGATGTAATATTCATTGCGAAGTGTCATGTACACCTCGAATTCACTTCAAAAGAATGTAAATGCGACACTTCCATGCTAGGAAATAGCGTCTGCAGATGTCTCCGCATCGAGGCCATAGAGTTCTAATGCTTCTTAAAACGCGATATCGCACCTCACTTCTATGTTTCATGATAAGATATAATATTCATTGAGAAGTGTCATGTATACCCCGTATTCACTTCAAAAGAATGTAAATGCGACTCTTCCTTGCAAGGAAATAGCGTTTGCAGATGCCTACATATCGTAGCAATAGAATTCTAATGCTTCTTAAATCGCAATATCGCATCTCATTTCTATGTTTCGCGATAAGTTATAATATTCATTCAGAAGTGACACGTATACCTCGAATTCACTTCAAAAGAATGTAAATGCGACACGTCCATGCTAGGAAATAGCGTTTGCAGATATCTCCGCATCAAGGCAATAGGGTTCTAATGCTTCTTATAACGCGATATCGCATCTCATTTATATGTTTCGTGATAAGATGTAATATTCATTGCGAAGTATCATGTATACCTCGTATTCACTTCAGAAGAATGTAAATGCGACTCTTCCTTGCAAGGAAATAGCGTTTGCAGATGCCTACATATCGTAGCAATAGAATTCTAATGCTTCTTAGATCGCAATATCGCATCTCATTCCTATGTTTCGCGATAAGTTATAATATTCATTCAGAAGTGTCATGTATACCTCGAATTCACTTCAAAATACTGTAATTGTGACACGTCCATGCTAGGAAATAGCGTTTGCAGATGTCTCCGCATCGAGGCCACAGAGTTCTAATGCTTCTTAAAACGCGATATCACACCTCACTTCTATGTTTCATAATAAGATATAATATTCATTGCGAAGTGTCATGTATACCTCGTATTCACTTCAAAAGAATGTAAATGCGACACTTCCTTGCAAGGAAATAGCGTTTGCAGATGCCTACATATCGTAGCAATAGAATTCTAATGCTTCTTAGATCGCGATGTCGCATCTCATTTCTATGTTTCGCGATAAGTTATAACATTCATTCAGAAGTGTCATGTATACCTCGTATTCACTTCAAAAGAATGTAAATGCGACACGTCCATGCTAGGAAATAGCGTTTGCAGATATCTCCGCATCGAGGCAATAGGGTTCTAATGCTTCCTATAACGCGATATCGCATCTCATTTCTATGTTTCGTGATAAGATGTAATATTCATTGCGAAGTGTCATGTACACCTCGTATTCACTTCAAAAGAATGTAAATGCGACTCTTCCTTGCAAGGAAATAGCGTTTGCAGATGCCTACATATCGTAGCAATAGAATTCTAATGCTTCTTAGATCGCGTTATCGCATCTCATTTCTATGTTTCGTGATAAGTTATAATATTCATTCCGAAGTGTCATGTATACCTCGAATTCACTTCAAAAGAATGTAGATGCGACACTTCCATGCTAGGAAATAGCATTAGCAGATATCTCCGCATCGAGGCAATAGGGTTCTAATGCTTCTTAGAACGCGATATCGCATCTCACTTCTATGTTACATGATACGATATAATGTTCATTGCGAAGTGTCATGTATACCTCGTATTCACTTCAAAAGAATGTAAATGCGACTATTGCTTGCTAGGAAATAACGTCTGCAGATGCCTACGTTTCGTAGCAATAGAATTCTAATGCTTTTTAGATCGCGATATCGCATCTCATTTCTATGTTTCGTGATAAGTTATAATATTCATTCCGAAGTGTCATGTATACCTCGAATTCACTTCAAAAGAATGTAGATGCGACACTTCCATGCTAGGAAATAGCATTTGCAGATATCTCCGCATCGAGGCAATAGTGTTCTAATGCTTCTTAGAACGCGATATCGCATCTCACTTCTATGTTACATGATACGATATAATGTTCATTGCGAAGTGTCATGTATACCTCGTATTCACTTCAAAAGAATGTAAATGCGGCTATTGCTTGCTAGGAAATGGCGTTTGCAGATGTCTACGTATCGTAGCAATAGAGTTCTAATACTTCTTATATCGCGATATCGCATCGCATTTCTATGTTTCGTGATAAGATATAATATTCGTTGCGAAGTGTCATGTATACCTCGTATTCCGCTCAAAAGAATGTAAATGCGACACTTCCTTGCCAGGAAATAGCGTTTGCTAATGTCTTCGTATCGTAGCAATATAGATCTAATGCTTCTTAAAACGCAATATCGCATCTCATTTCTATGTTTCTGAGTAAGAAATAATATTCATTGCGAAGAGTCATGTATACCTCGTATTCACACCAAACGAATGTAAATGCGACACTTCCTTGCTAGAAAATAGCGTATTCAGATGTCTACGTATCGTAGCAATAGAGTTCTAATGCTTCTCAGATCGCAATATCGCATCTCATCTCTATGTTTCGTGATAAGATGTAATATTCATTGCGAAGTGTCATGTACACCTCGTAGACACTTCAAAAGAATGTAAGTGCGACACTTCCATGCTAGGAAATAGCGTTTGCAGATGTCTCCGCATCGAGGCCATAGAGTTCTAATGCTTCTTAAAACGCGATATCGCACCTCACTTCTATGTTTCATGATAAGGTATAATACTCATTGCGAAGTGTCATGTATACCTCGTATTCACTTCAAAAGAATGTAAATGCGACTATTGCTTGCTAGGAGATGGCGTTTGCAGGTGTCTACGTATCGTAGCAATAGCGTTCTAATGCTACATAAATCGCGATATGACACCTCGTCTATATGTTTCGTGATAAGATATAATATTCATTGCGAAGTGTCATGTATACCTCGTATTCACTTCAAAAGAATGTAAATGCGACACTTCCATCCTAGGAAATAGCGTTTGCAGATGTCTACGTATCGTAGCAATAGAGTTCTAATGCTTCTTATATCGCGATATCGCATCGCATTTCTATGTTTCGTGATAAGATATAATATTCGTTGCGAAGTGTCATGTAGACCTCGTATTCCGCTCAAAAGAATGTAAATGCGACACTTCCTTGCCAGGAAATAGCGTTTGCTAATGTCCTCGTATCGTAGCAATAGAATTCTAATGCTTCTTAATGCGCGATATCGCACCTCATTTCTATGTTTCATGATAAGATATAATATTCATTGCGAAGTGTCATGTATACCTCGTATTCACTTTAGAAGAATGTAAATGCGACACTTCCTTGCTAGGAAATAGCGTTTGAACATGTCTACGTATCCAAGCAATAGTGTTCTAATGGTCCCTAAAACGTGATGTCGCACCATATTTCTATGTTTCATGGTAAGACACAATATTCGTTGCGATGTGTCACTTATACCTCGTATTCACTTCAAAAGAATGTAAATGCGACACGTTCTTGAAAGGAAATAGCGTCTGCAGATGTCTCCGTATCGAAGCAATAGTGTTCTAATGCTTCCTCAAACGAGATGTCGCATCTCGTTTCTCTGCTTCATGATATGATATAATATTCATTGCGAAGTGTCATGTATACCTCGTATTCACTTCAAAAGAATGTAAATGCCACACTTCCTTGCTAGGAAATAGCGTTTGAACATGTCTACGTATCCAAGCAATAGTGTTCTAATGGTCCCTAAAACGTGATGTCGCACCATATTTCTATGTTTCATGGTAAGACACAATATTCGTTGCGATGTGTCACTTATACCTCGTATTCACTTCAAAAGAATGTAAATGCGACACGTTCTTGAAAGGAAATAGCGTCTGCAGATGTCTCCGTATCGAAGCAATAGTGTTCTAATGCTTCCTCAAACGAGATGTCGCATCTCGTTTCTCTGCTTCATGATATGATATAATATTCATTGCGAAGTGTCATGTATACCTCGTATTCACTTCAAAAGAATGTAAATGCCACACTTCCTTGCTAGGAAATAGCGTTTGCAGTTGTTTACGTATTGGAGCAGTATTGTTCTAATGCTTCTTAAAACGCGATATCGCATCTCATTTCTATGTTGCATGATAAGATGTAATATTCATTGCGAAGTGTTATGTATACCTCGTCCACACTTCAAAAGAATGTAAATGTCACACATCCTTGCTAGGCAATACGTTTCCATGTGTCTAGGTTTCGAAGCATTGGAGTTCTTAAGCTTCTTAAAACGCGATATCGCATCACATTTCTATGTTTCATGACAAGATATAATATTCATTGCGAAATTTTAGGTATGCCTCGTCTGCACTTCAAAGGTATGTAAATGTCACACATTCTTGCTAGGATATGCGTTTCCAGATGCCTACGTATCGAAGCAATAGAGTTCTAGTGCTGCTTAAATCGCGATACCGCATCTCATTTCTATGTTTCATGATAAGATATAATATTCATTGCGAATTGTTATGTATACCTCGTCTACACTCCAAAAGGATGTAAATGCCACACTTCCTTGCTCGGAAATAGTGTTTCCATTTGTTTACTTATCGGAGCAATAGTGGTCTATTGCTTCATTCAACACGATGTCGCAAGTCATTTCAATGATTCATGGTAAATTGCAATGTTCTATGCAGTATGTTACATTTGTCTGCAACTAGACCTTAGAAGGATGTGAATCCTATACTTACTTGCAACAGAATATCGTTTCCAGATCTCTACGTGTCGAAGCAAGACATTTCTAATACTTCATGCAGCGCGATGTCGCATCTCATTTCAACGTTTCAATGCAAAGAATGCTGTAATCTCTTATGCATAGCTCTATGCTTATCTGCTTTAAAACTTCATAAGAATGTAAATTCTACAACTCCATGCAACAGGATTGCCCTTCGTAGTGTCTACATGTCGAGACAATAGAGTACTAATGCATTATACAATGCCATGACTCATCTCATTTCAACGTTTCGAATTAAGTAAGCTGTAATCTTCTATGAAAAGCATTATAATTATCTGCTTCTACTCTACAATAGAATGTGAATTCTATAGATCCAAGCAACAGGAGGGCAGGCTCTCCACCATCCTACTGCCTGCCCTGATGCGGGCAAGGGATTCCAGGGCCACTCAAACCGCGACCAACATCTATCTTATACTCTAACCGATTCATCGCTATGCGTTTTCCATTAAGCTTGCCGGGATCAGTGATATTGATTCGCTCAATCTAAATTATTATTTTCTTTTTAAGTTTCTCGATTTTTTTAGTTTCTCTCACGATATCGTCTATTTCGTTGTACCTTACCCTTACAGTATGGTATATAATCTGTTGTTTGATATTTCTAGGATTTCCTCTTAATAAATGCAATGCTTCCACATATTCTCTTTCTCTTTCTCTTTAGTTACATTGTTGTTATTTTATGCTTTTCACCCTCCACATTCACTCTCTACACCATCTAGGAACAGGCGTTATACGATTACTGCAGGATGACGCCCCGGTCTCGTTACACCGAGATCGAGTGTTCTCTCTTGCATCCGTTGATTTATATATGTTATATATTGGAGAATATTTCCTCTTATCCTTTGTCTTTTTCGAATGAAATTACATTGACAGAAGTACGAGCTTGTTCTGCACGCCTATTTGAAACAACATTAAATCACCTTGTTAAACAATAATATATTAAATGTGACTTGGACTTTTAAATTTGAATTTATAAACATCTAACAGGTAAATATGTTTTTCTTACTATTCATATCATTATACATTCAGTGATTTATTGTGTGCAGTGATTTGATATATTAACTGCTTGATTATATTTTGCAATGAACTTTGCGTACCAAACATTGTTTTTACTCCTGATGGGAGTGGATAGTTCATCGTTTTATATTCTTATATCGCATTGATTATAAAAGTATATGACATCCTTTTTATGCAGTCATGTATAATTAAGTACTGTGACGGTTTTTCCCGTTACAATCCGCAAGAAAAGGTTATATAGAACCAATAATAACGGGGTATCCAGAAGTTTAGTCCGGGGTTATATCGGGGTACAGAATATCCGCGTGCTTCGGCAACGCGAAGTACAGAGCAATAAATTTCCTATCCAGCAAGTATTTCGAAGCTGCGAGGCTGGGACTTTTTGGGCGCCAGCTACTCAAGAAGTAGCAAAAACTAATAAACCACGCAACCCGGGGAAACCCGGTGCAAGATAACCCTCGAAATTTCGAAATACTGTTTCGCTCGACTGCTTCTAGCCGAGTGCGCAAATTAGGGTCGCGGGATACTGAACTCACGGCTTCTTTCTAAATTGCTTCGACGCGGTATTACAAAAGGGTATACGACACGCCGCGAATGACAGGGGATCAGCACCCGTTATACAATACAAATTACAATACGCGATATCACAATTGCGGCAGGGAACAAATGGGACGCTTTAGCGTATAAGGACTCACGTTCTCGATTCCAACAAGTATGGATCTCGTTCAGTCCGTCTACCTCTCTCTCTCTCTCTCTCTCTCTCTCTCTCTCTCTCTCTCTCTCTCTCTCGCTAAGTAGTCGCTAAGTCGTTCAGAAGAATAAGAGGCTGTCTTCGTGCTGGCTAGCTCATTATATAGGTTTGCTGGGGGTCTTCGGATCCCCTTAGATCCTCCTTAGGGCTCCTTGATGGGGTAGGGCCATACGCTTCGGTATTGTTCGGGGCATCGATCGGTGGATTTCGGCGATCTTCCTGATCGCCCCCTCTGGTGTGTCTAGAGGGGGTCCTCTGGATTATTTGAACTGCGGCGCGTGTCGCGCGCCGCGCTTTCCACGGCTCACCTGCAATTCCGCTGCGCATCTTGAGTTTTCCTCTCCATGGGCTCAGGGGAGGGGTAGAGGTCCTTCTCACACCCGAGAACCATCCTGTTTGTCTCCATAGACTATGGCAGCGGTCTTATCGTTGCAGAGCTCTGGATCGTATCCTTCAGACTTCAGGGTCTCTTCTTGTTCACTTCCTGACTCCTCCACCGTCGAGCCCGTCACGCTACCTCGGCGCACAGCCCTTCCGCGAACCTGCGGTCTTATTATCCGCCGAAGAGGCGTCTTATGGGTCGCTTCTTCCATCAGCTCGCCAGTCTTATCCGTCGAACGGAGAGAGAGAAACGAACGGGGGGGGGGGGGGGGGGGGGGGGGGGTTCTACCATCGTGTATTTCACGCTCCTCGCAAATACAGCTATCGCAAAGGTCCGTGTCGCGCTTCTCGCATGGGTGGTGATCTGCGAAGCTAGTCTAACCGAAGCAGGGGGGGTGAGCGAGCCTTGTGACGTCACCACGTCACAGTACATATAAATTTGCGATTAAGTAGCTATGTGTTCAAATTCAATTCCGAATAATGCATTAAAAAGCATCCCAGATAACAAACGGCAAGATGGTAGCGACACCATGCCGGCACTATATTGCCACTTCCGAGGAGTGTCAACTGATTCGTAGTCATCTGTGACCGGATTCGTTAACTAAAATGCCAGAACGTGTTACCAGCACGTTCTAGACAAGCGAATCGCGCAGCACCAGCACCATGGTGACACGCGTATCATCGCTCCATTCATGAATCTCCTCAGCAATGACGCAGGATCACATTTGGCAATGGGGAACCTGTGCTTTCATACAAATTAGAACCGTTAGATGTCAGTAGATGTTCAGCATTTGACTATTGATAGACATTTTGATGGTCGTTTTTCCTATATTTATAGTTATTGAGCGAGTCGTATATATTTCTTTCAATCCATCATAGACTAAAAATATTATTTGTAAAAAAATATTACTTATAAAATAAAAATTCATGTTGTTGCGTCCCTAACTTCGCCTTGTGTAATTTTTGAAATAACATGCTCTCATCGTATTTAATGTAACCCTCAATTGCATGAATTTGAAACAATAAATTGAAGAAAATATATATAAAATAAGTGTGTATATTTTTATGACAAAGTAATTATCGACTTTATGGAAAAAATCGCCCTATCGAGCTAGTTTATAGAAAATAATAAAATCGAGTTCTTATATCTTTGTTTTGTGCCGGTGTATCTATATTGGAATCAAAATAAATAAATTGCACAATTTAGTCATTTTTCATATTTGCTTATAATTTTTATGGAAACAGCTTCCCCATTAGTAAATGTCAGCCTACGCCACAACCACGCGTGTAGCTATGGTGAGCTGATAGTGTCATTGTCACGGCCGTGTAGCCCGTGTGCTATATCTCGGTGCTTTAATAGTGCCGTGATACGAATGCCGCCCCAGTACTAACAGTATGCCATTTCGAAAGCTGAGTAGGAGCACTTTCTTAACACAGTTCTGTCACGGATTTCGTTCCATCCGTTGTCATTGGCGTGCCAATCGCTGGCTGTTTGGGATATTGTAGTGCATGAGGCAGACTTGTTCCTTATCATCGTCAAGGAGATGGATTTTCACTCCCCCCTTTTTGAATTTTTTAAATTATTGTTTGGAATTTTTGCCGTTTCTGTATCTCTATGACCGCATTGTGGATTCAACTTATGTACGATCTTTTTGGTCTTCATCTTTTGTTACATGTAATATTATATATGTGATGCACGTTTGTAATGTAATGCTCCGATTTGTAAGCCTCAGATACTTTTATTCTTTGGTAAAGCAACTTATTCGATTAATATATATTTATTAGACATAGATATAAACAATTAGAAAAATGTTATTAAAACGCTATTAAATATGTTGTTGCAATTATATATTTAAGGTCTGAAGATGTACATGCAATTAATGTCCGATATTTTACGTGATCCAATCGACGTATCAAGTGAGGCTATGAAATATAGAAATCTTTTACTATTTTTGGACCCCTTTACATGTTAAATGAATGATTAGTTCTGCAAGACAAGAAGCCTGAATTAGTGAGATATCTAGGAACATAAGTAATTTGTAAGTAACACATCTTTTCTCTTTGAAATATTTGCCTTTGCATAGAATAGAACGTATAGATATAATGGCCTGTTTTGTACCCATTTCGGTCCAATTCTATTATAGCCTTTGAGCAGAAGTAATATTGATTATACTTGATTTTTGCAATAGTTCTTTGATTAACAGATTTTATTAAACTAGAATCATCATTTGACGGATGTATCAATCTACTTTGTAGCTCCATCAGTTTCTTTTTCTGCTCGCTACTTTCCATTTTCAGTTCCGTATACTTATCCTTTATCACCATGATATATGTTGCGTAAAATTACAATAACTTTTTGTCCTCAAATTTTGCGGATATTTCAATTAAATTTCCTTTGATTAAATAAACGGAAATTAAAAAACAGTGGCACGTACCATTTCTTGGAAACGTTGTATCGTAATTTGCATCTGACTGTTTTGAAAGGCACGCACTTTACTTAACGTTTGCAATGATTCGGTTAGCGAAGTAAAGAAATATTCTACTTTCGAAATTGTTGGCTCTTGTAATCCTAAGGCAAATATATTCATCTGTCGACATCGTGAACATTGTTTTTTGGCAAAATTCCAGAAAAACAAATATACTATGAGTAAAATAATAAACATCATAATATTAAATTTAACTCTGTTCATCGTTGCCTTGTTGGACACATCCGTAACAATATACAGGGTGGGGCAGTAATAATTAGCACCTCAGATATCCACGAAACTATAAGTTTCATAGAAGTTTTTGCTAATATAAAATTGCACAGTACAAAGGGGCCATCCGTTGATGAAAATAGTTTTTTTGTAAGTGGAGTTATGTTGGACATATGAAGGTTACCTTCATTTTTTAAAATTAATTGGTATGTCCATTCTTCCGTAATATGATAGAGCATTTTAAAGCAAGTTTAACGATCAGTAACATGAAGGCATTGAAGGTTACTAAAAGTAAAGAAAGGCGATAATACTCACGGTTTTGATAGTAAATGAAACATACGTATGGTAAACAGTGGTGGAAGGCGTAATACTTACCGTTTACTTCACTGTGAATAAACACTTTTCGAAGGGCATTTCAATAGTTTGCAGCATAAGTTAAACATGATAAGATTAGTATTGAAAAATCGGTTCGAATACGTTTGGTTAGGCTGTTCTTTGTGTCGTTCATTTTATAAGTACTGAGCTGCGGATTCCTGAGGACAGCTCACAAAATTGTTGAACTATGGAAGATTATCATTGTGAATTTGAATCAAAAGGTAATTAAATTCCATTAGATTGTAAACAGATCTCAATGTTTCATTTTAGATAATAAGATTAAATACTCTTTACAAAACTACACGAATGGATACATACCTTTCTGTTATTATTATTTCATAAAGAATTATAATTGCAATTATATAGTTCATTACGATAAAAAATATTTCTCAGAAAATTCTAAATATTAAATTAAAGAATCAAGTAAAACATTTTTAATAATTACGAATATGAAAAATACTTGAACATTCCAATAGAAAGATGTCTAAACAGGAGTTAGAAAAGTCAAACATTCAATTTCAATTCCAGAATTCATCTATAAGAGGTAAAATGTTTCGAAAGCTTTAATTACAGTCTTTAGTGCAAGCAGTTGGGCAGTATTTCAATTTTTAAGAAAATTGATGAAAGTCAACCATTTTGAAGTGGTCAGAATCTTTGTCGTTTAAGCAATAAGTGAATAACAAATAACTGCATAAATTCCAGGCTTAAAAACTTATGGATTAAATCCTATGCAGACTCGTTTATGAGCGAGTTACTAAATAATAATCCACACTAAGTAATCATTTTAAAACTTAAACGATTACATCTCGCGAACTTTCAAAGATATCAGAAGCGTGAAAAGTATGTGGTTTATCAAAAACTCTTCTAAAAGAACGGACGAAGCCAATAGAAATCTTTGTTGAAGTAAGCAAGTTCTAAAGTTCTAAGCAACGCGATGGCCCTTATCTGCCTATGTTTCATAGCAAGTAAGTTCTGAATTTCTATGAAATCCGATGGAATTCCTCACTACTAACGTTTCAAAGTAAGTTCTCAAATTCTCAATTCTACGTTTAAAACTGTGTGTGTTCTATATATCTATGTAAAGTGATGGTTCCTATTAGTTGTGACGGAAACCTATACATAGTAAGTCAGGGAAGCTCGAAGGGGTTAATTATCTAAATGCTTTAAGGTGTAAAACGTACTTTAATCTAAAGCGATCTATCGTTCCAAGGTATCCGCTCACGTACAACTTTTCTTGGGCGCCAGCTGCTCAGAAAGTAGCAAAGGGATAGACTACACGACCCCGGGAACCCTGGGGCGGAACAACCCTTCAAACTTCGAACTGCTCCTCTTCTCGACTACGCCTAGCCAAGTACACACACTCAGGTCGCGAGATACTGAAGTCACGGCATGTTTATTTATGGTCTCGACGTGGGTTTAACTAACAAGGGCTACGGGAAACTACGCAACACGCCGCAAATTACCGGGTATCATAACTCGCTTCACGATATAAGATACAATATACAAGGTCTATTCAGGTCAATATACAAGTCTTCTTCAGGTTCCTTGAATTCGCTGGTGGTCCTCGGGTCTCCTGCATCCTCCTCGGGGCTCCCTGGTGGAGTGGGCTGTAGGCTTCGGTATTGTTCGGATCCATCGATCAGTGGATTTCGGCGATTTCCTCTTCTCGCCCCCTTGGGTGTCCCTGAGGGGATCCTCCTGATCATTTAAATTGCGTAGCGCCTCGCGCGCCGCGCTCCCATGGCCCACCTGCAGGGGCGCTGGACTTTTGACTTCTCTTTAGGGGGTTAAGGATGGTTGAGGACCTTCTCACATCCCAGAGCATTATAAAGCACAAAAGCAGATAAGCATAATGCGATGCATAGAGCTTTACAACCTTCTAACTTACTTTCAACTGTTTATATGAAATGCGATATTGAGGTGCATGAAGCATGACAAATTAAATGCTTCGGCACCTGGACATCTAAAAACGCTATCCCCGGGCAAGAAAGTGTAGGGTTCACACTCAATTCATGTGCAGAAGCAGATAAACATAACGCGATGCTATGAATATTACATCTTATCATGAAATATAGAAGTAAGATGCGCAGCCGCGTTTTACGAAGCATTAGAACTCTATTGCTTCTAAACCTTCAGATATAGAAACTAAATTCCGTAGCAAGGAATAACGCGTTGCATTGAAATTACATCTTATCATGTGACTTAGAACTGATATGCGATATCGCGTTTTATAAAGAGTTAGAAATCTATTGCTTCGATGCGTAGACATCTAGAAACGCAATTTCCTAGCCAAGAAGTGCGGCATTTGCATTCTTTTGAAGTGTAGACGAGGTATACATAACACTTCGCAATGAATATTATATCTTATCATGAAACATAGAAATAAGATCCGATATCGCGTTTTAGGAAGCAATAGAAATACATTGCTTCGATACGTAGACATCTGAAAACGCATTTCCTAGCAAGGATGCGTGGCATTCTCATTCCTTTGAAGTGTAGACGATGTATGCAACACGTCCGATGAATATTATATCTTACCATGAAACATAGAAATGAGATGCGGTATCGAGTTTTAAGAAGCATTAGATCTTCATTTTTTCGATATGTAGACATCTGGAAATGCATTTCCTAGCAAGGAAGTGTGGCATTTACATTCTTTTGAAGTGCAGACGAGGTATACATAACACTTCGCTAGGAATATTATATCTTATCATGAAACACAGAAATGAGATGCTAGTGCTTCGATACGTACATATCTGGAAACGCATTTCCTAGCAACGATGTGTGGCATTTACAGTCTTTTGAAGTTTAGACGAGGTATACGTAACACTTCGCAATGAATATTATGTCTTATCGTACAACATAGAACTGAGGTGCGATATCGCGCTTTAAGAAGCATTAAAACGCTATTGCTTCTATACGCAGAAATCTGGAAACGCTATTCCCTAGCAAGGAAGTGTGGCATTTATATTCATCTGAAGTGTATACGTCTTATACATAACACTTCGCTGTGAATTTTATATCTTACCATGCAACATAGAATTGAGATGCGATATCGCGATTAAAGGAGCATTAGAACTGTATTGCTTCGATACGTAGCAATCTGGAAACGCTATTTCCTAGGAAGGAAATGTGGCATTTACATTCTTTTGATGTGTAAACGTGGTATGCATAACACTTCACAATGAATTTTATATCATATCGTGAAACATAGAAATGAGACGCGATATCGCGTATTAAGGCGCATTAGAACTCTAATGCTTCGATACGTAGACATCTGGAAACGCATTTCCTAGCAAGGAAGTGTGGCATTTACTTTCTTTTGAAGCGTATTCGAGGTATACCTAACACTTCGCAATGAATATTATATCTTATCGTGAAACACAAAACTGGAATGCGTTATCGCGTTTTAAGAAGCAATACAACTCTATTGCTTCGATATGTAGGCATCTGGAAACGATATTTCCTAGCAAGGAAGTGTGGCATTTACATTCTTTTGAAGTGCACTCGTGGTACACGTAACACTTTGCAATGAATATTACATCTTATCGTGAAACATAAAACTGAAATGCGTTATCGCGTTTCAAGAAGCATTACAACTCTATTGCTTCGATATGTAGGCATCTGGAAACGATATTTCCTAGCAAGGATGTGTGGCATTTACATTCTTTGGAAATGTAGACAAGGTATACATAACACTTCGCAATGAATAATTATATCTTATCATGAAACATAGAACTGCGATGCCATATCGCATTTTAAGAAGCATAAGAACTCTGTTGCTTCGATACTTAGACATCTGGAAACGCATTTCCTAGCTAGAAAGTGTCGCATTTACATTCATTTAAAGTGTATGCGAGCTGCAGGTAACACTTCGCAATGAATATTATATCTTATCGTGAAACATAGAAATGAAATGCGATATCGCGTCTTGAGAAGCATTAGAACTCTATTGCTACGATACGTAGACTTCTGCAAACGCTATTTCCTAGCAAGGAAGTGTCGCGTTTACATTCTTCTGAAGCGAATACGAGTTATACATGTCACTTCGCAATTAATGTTATATCTTATCATGAAACATAGATACGAAATGCGACATCTCGTTTTAAGAAGCATTAGAACTCTATTGTTTCGATACGTAGACATCTGCAAACGATATTTCCTAGCTAGAAAGTGTCGTATTTACATTCATTTAAAGTGTATGCGAGCTGCAGGTAACACTTCGCAGTGAATATTATATCTTATCGTGAAACATAGAAATGAAATGCGATATCGCGTCTTGAGAAGCATTAGAACTCTATTGCTACGATACGTAGACTTCTGCAAACGCTATTTCCTAGCAAGGAAGTGTTGCGTTTACATTCTTCTGAAGCGAATACGAGTTATGCATGTCACTTCGCAATTAATGTTATATCTTATCAAGAAACATAGAAATGAGATGCGATTTTGCATTTTAAGAAGCATTATAACCCTATTGCCTCGATGCGGAGACATCTGCAAACACTATTTCCAAGCATGGAAGTGTCGCATCTACATTCTTTTGAAGTGAATACGAGGTAAACATGACACTTCGCAATGAATATTATATCTTATTATGAAATATGGAAGTGAGGTGCGCCATCTTGTTCTAAGAAGCATTAAAACTCTATTGTTTCGATACGTAGACATCTGCAAACGCTATTTCCTAGCATGTAAGTGTCGCATTTACATTCTTTTGAAGTGAATACGAGGTATACATGACACTTCGCAATGAATATTATATCTTATCATGAAACATAGAAATGAGTTGCGATATCGCGTTTTGAGATGAATTAGAACCCTATTGCTGCGATACGTAGACATCTGCAAACAATATCTCCTAGCAAGGAAGTGTCGCATTTACATCCTTTTGAAGTGAATACAAGGTATACATGACACTTCGCAATGAATATTATATCTGATCATGAAACATAGAAATGAGATGCGATATCGCGTTTTAAGGAGCATTAGAACTCTATTGCTACGATACGTAGACATCTGCAAACGCTATTTCCTAGAATGGAAGTGTCGCATTTACATTCATCTGAAGTGAATACGAGGTATACATGGCACATCGCAATGAATATTATATCCTATCATTAAACATAGAAGTGAGATGCGATATCGCGTTTTAGGAAGCATTTGAACTCCATTGCTACGGTACGTAGACATCTGCAAACGCTATTTCCTAGCATGGAAGTGTCGCATTTACATTCTTTCGAAGTGACTACGAGGTATACATGACACTTCGCAATGAATATTATATCTTATCATGAAACATAGTAGTGAGATGCGACATCGCATTTTAAGAATCATTAGAACTCTATTGTTTCGGCACGTAGTCATCTGGAAACGCTATTGCCTAGCAAGGAAGTGTGGCATTTACATCCTTTTGAAGTGAATACGAGGTATACATGACACTTCGCAATGAATATTATATCTTATCACGAAACATATAAATGAAATGCGACATCTCGTTTAAGAAGCATTAGGACTCTATTGCTACGATACGTAGACATCTGCAAAAGCTATTTCCTAGCATGGAAGTGTCGCATTTACATTTTTTTGAAGTGAATACGAGGTATACATGACACTTCGCAATGAATATTATATCTTATCACGAAACATAGAAATGAAATACGACATCTCGTTTAAGAAGCATTAGAACTCTATTGCTGTGATACGTAGACATCTGCAAACAATATTTCCTAGCAAGGAAGTGTCGCATTTATATCCTTTTGAAGTGAATACGAGGTATACATGACACTTCGCAATGAATATTATATCTGATCATGAAGCATAGAAATGAGATGCGACATCTCGTTTTAGGAAGCATTAGAACCCTTTTGCTGCTATACGTGGACATCTGCAAACGCTATTTCCTAGCATGTAAGTGTCGCGTTTACATTCTTTTGAAGTGAATACGAGGTATACATGACACTTCGTAATGAATATTATATCTTATCATGAAACATAGAAGTGAGATGCGATATCGCGTTTTAAGGAGCATTAGAACTCCATTGCTGCGATACGTAGACATCTGCAAGCGCTATTTAATCGCAAGGAACTGTAGCATTTACATTCTCTTGACGTGAATACGAGGTATCACGTCCGGTGAAACTATTTTCCGTTGCTCCGGAGGCTTTACGACACAAGCCTATTTTTTGGTAATTCGGTCCGCGGGAACGCGTTAAGACCGCGTCCGACAATTTCGGTTGACGCGACACTAGCGAAAACACTCGCGATAATAAGGGAATGGCGCTACCTTTCGATGACTTCTCTCTCGATTTGTACGTAGAAACGGCGTGGAGGATCTTTCGCTGGGATCGTAGCGGATTTCGTTCTGTTGGCTGCTACGAAAATCTCGATCAGTCGTCAGCGTAGATGAGGACGGCGGTCGGAATTCAGCGATGATGCTGAATGTGGCAGAATCGGCGTGATGCGTCGTGGTGTCTGGATCGGAAGCGTCGACGGTCGCTTCGGAAAGCGGCGTCTGGGCTGGTACGAAGGCAGGTCGCTGGTATACGAGGACTCTCGGAGAGCCCTCCAAATATTAACGCACAAGTGATCGTATGAAATTCTTCCTACTCGCACGTCGCGTTCTTCGCAAACCGGAAGCACGATTCATTCACCAGGTTTTTCTGTGCTTTCGACTAAGATCTGAAGGATAAGCGGCGGTCTCAACGTCACAAAGCCGATTTCTATACTCCTTCAATTTGATGAAGATCAACCACAGTTGTATGGAAGAACCCGTGGAAGAATTCGTAGTTAAATGTAGTGTTAAAAGTAGAACTAGTATTATAAACACTTGATAAAATTAATGGATGTGGAAATAGTAGACTTGCTAAAAGAACTTGTACTTGGATATTGTAAAAGTAAAAATAAAATATATTCTAGGTTTAAAGTATACAAGATCTGGAATTATTCTAAGTCTAAGACTAAGTTAAAATGGAAATAGAAATACGATGCCTGAACCCCACATTGAGGTGGCTAACGATCTAGAACTAGAGGTTTCGACTCCACGGTAGGAGATCTCTGGTCAGAGTGTGTGCTCTGAAGACGCGTCTCTGACCTCCTCGGTTCGCGGGGTGCTACGGTCGCGGACGCTCGTGGTAGGGAGATCGCGGTCCCGCGAGTGGGGACTCGCGTCTCGAGGCGGAGAGCGCGTGGTCCAGCGAGTGGGGACCCGCGGCTCGTGGTGGGGCTAGCGGCGCATGCCGCTGGCCGGACGCATCTTACTTAGTGTAACTTAGATCTAGGAACTCTTATATATGCGTCATGATATGGTATGTATGTCCTAGTTTAGAAGTAATATATAGGTTCTAGCAGATCCTGTTCCCGGAATTGGAAAAAACCCCATTCAGGTGATGGGCTGCGGCTACGTCTTCCTGCAGGACGGAATCCTCGGTGCGAGGGAGATAGGGCTGCCCGTCCTTGGTGCGGGCGAGACAAGTATACTCGGTGGTGCGAGTAAGACACTGGTGCTCGGTACGAGCGAGACAGGTATACTCGGCGGTGCGAGTGAGGCAGCGGAACTCGGTGTGAGTGAGCGCGTGCAGGTATGCGCGCGCGAACACTTCCAGTTGCTGGTTCTGCAGGCGAGATTGGCTGGTTGCATGCGTCCAGGGGTTGATGCTGGGGGGTGCGAGGAGGTTGATGGGTGGCAGGCGGTATGACTGACGTCACAAAATGCGACAATTCCTTTCTAGGAAATTACGTTCCCAGATATCTCTGTATCGAAGCTATAGAGTTCTAACTCCCCTTAAAACGCGAATTCGCATCTCATTTCTATGCTTCATGATAAGGTATAATATTCACTGCGAAGTGTCACTTGTACCTCGCATTCACTTCAAATGCATGTAAATGCGACACTTCCTTGCTAGGAAATAGCGTCTGCAGATGTCTACGTATCGTAGCAATAGAGTTCTAATGCTTCTTAAAACACGATATCGCATCCCATTTCCATGATTCATGATAAGATATAATGTTCATTGTGCAGTGTTATATATACCTCGTATTCACTTCACAAGAATGTAACAGCGACACTTCCTTGCTAGGGAATAGCGTTTGCAGATGTGTACGTATCGTTGCAATAGAGTTCTAATGCTTCTCAAAGCGCGATATCGCATCCCATTTCTATGATTCGTGATAGGATAAAATATTCATTGCCAAGTGCCATGCATACCTCGTATTCACTTCAAGTGAATGTAAAAGCGACACTTCCTTGCTAGCAAATAGCGTTTGCAGATGTATATGTATCGAAGCAATGGAGTTCTAATGCTTCTTAAATCGCGATATCGCATCTCATTTCTATGTTTCATGATAAGATATAATATTCATTGCGAAGTGTTATGTATTCCTCGTCTACACTTCAAATGAATGTAAATGCGACTATTCCTTGCTAGGAAATATCGTTTGCAGATGTCTACGTATCGTAGCAATAGAGTTCTAATGCTACTTAATTCGCGATATCGCATTTCACCTATATGTTTCGTGATAAGATAAAATATTCTTTGCGAATTGTCATGTATACCTCGTATTCACTTCAAAAGAATGTAAATGCGACTGCTGCTTGCTAGGAAGTAGTGTTTGCAGATGTCTCCGCATCGAGGCCATAGAGTTCTAATGCATCTAAAATCGCGATATAGCATCTCATTCCTATGTTTCGAGATCAGGTATAATATTCATTGCGGAGTGTCATGTATGAATCTTATTCACATCAAAAGAATGTAAATGCGACACTTCCTTCCTAGGAAATAGCGTTTGCAGATGTCTACGTATCGTAGCAATAGAGTTCTAGTGCTTCTTAAAACGCGATATGGAATCTCATTTCTATGTATCATGATAAGATATAATACCCAATCCGAAGTGTCATGTATGCCTCGTATTCACATCAAAGGAATGTAAATGCGACACTTTCTTGCTAGGAGATAGCGTTTGCAGATGTCTCCGTACCGAAGCAATGGAGTTCTATTACTTCTTCAAACGCAATATCGCATCTCATTTCTATGTTTCATGATAAGATATAATATCCATTCCGAAGTGTCATGTATACCTCGTATTCATTTCAAAAGAATGTAAGTGCGACACTTCCTTGCTAGGAAATAGCGTTTGCAGATCTATCCGTACCGAAGCAATAGAGATCTATTACATCTTAGAACGGGATACCGCATCTAATTTCTACGTTTCGTGATAAGATATAATATTCATTGCGAATTGTCATGTATACCTCGTATTCACTTCAAAAGAATGCAAATGCGACTATTGCTTGCTAGGAAATAGCGTTTGCAGATGTCAACGTATATTAGCAATAGAGTTCTAATGCTACTTAAATCGCGATATCGCATCTCATTTATATGATTCGTGATAAGATATAATATTCATTGCGGATTGTCATGTATTCTCGTCTACACGTCAAAAGAATGTAAATGCGACACTTCCTTGCTAGGAAATAGCGTTTGCAGATGGCTACTTATCGTAGCATTAGAGTTCTCATGCTTCTTAAAACGGGATATCGCATCTCATATCTATGTTTCATGATAAGATATAATATACATTGCGAAGTGTTATGTATACCTCGTATTCGCTTCAAAAGAATGTAAATGCGACACTTTCTTGATAGGAAATAGGGTTTGCAGATGTCTACGTATCGAAGCAATAGTGTTCTAATGCTTCTTAAAACGCGATATCGCATCTCATTTCTATGTTTCATGATAAGATATAATATTCATTGCGAAGTGTCATGCATACCTCTCATACGCATCAAATGAATGTAAATACGACACTTCCTTGCTAGAAAATAGCGTTTGCAGGTGTCTACGTATCGTAGCAATAGAGTTCAAATGCTTCTTAAAACGCGATATCGCATCTCATTTCCATGTTTCATGATAAGATATAATATTCATTGCGAAGTGTCATGTATACCTCGTATTCACTTCAAAGGAATGCAAGTGCGATACTTCCTTGCTAGGAAATAGCGTTTGCAGATATCTGCATATCGAAGCCATAGGGTTCTAATGCTTCTTATAACACGATATCGCATCTCATTTCTATGTTTCATGACAAGATATAATATCCATTGCGACGTGTCATGTATACCTCGTATTCACTTCAATAGTATGTAAATGCGGCACTTCCTTGCTAGGAAATAGCGTTTGCAGATGCCTACGTATCGAAGCAATAATGTTCTAATGCTTCTTATAACACGATATCGAATCTCAATTGTATGTTTCATGATAAGATATAATATTCATTACGAAATGTCATGTATACCTCGTTTTCACTTCAAATGAATGTAAATGCGACACTTCCTTGCTAGGAAATAGCGTCTGCAGATGACAACGTATCGTAGCAATAGAGTTCTAATGTTTCTTAAAACGCGATATCGCATCTCATTTCTATGTTTCATGATATGATATAATATTCATTGCGAAATGTCATGTATACCTCGTACTCACTAAAAAGGCATGTAAATGCGACACTTCCTTGCTAGGAAATAGCGTTTGCAGATGTCTCCGTATCGAAACAATATAGTTCTAATGATTCTTAAAACGCGATATCGCATCTCCTTTCTATGTTTCATGGTAAGATATAACATTCATTGCGAAATGTCATGTATGCCTCGTATTCACTTCAAAAGTATGTAAACGTGACACTTCCTTGCTAGGAAATAGCTTTTGCAGATGTCTACGTGTCGAAGCAATAGAGTTCTAATGCTTCTTGATACGCGATATTGCATCTCATTTCTATGTTTCATGAAGAGATATAATATTCATTGCGAAGTGTCATGTATACCACGTATTCACTTCAAAAGAATGTAAATGCGATACTTCCGTGCTAGGAAATAGCGTCTCCAGATATCTAGGGATCGTAGCAATACGTTTCCAATGCTTCTTAAAACGCGATATAGCATCTGATTCCTATGTTTGATGACAAGATATAATATTCATTGCGAAGTGTCATGTATACATCGTATTCACTTCAAACGAATGTTAATGCGTCACTTCCTTGCTAGGAAATAGCTTTTGCAGATGTCTACGTTTCGAAGCAATAGAGTTCTAATGCTTCTTGATACGCGATATTGCATCTCATTCCTATGTTTCATGAAGAGATATAATATTCATTGCGAAGTGTCATGTATACCACGTATTCACTTCAAAAGAATGTAAATGCGATACTTCCGTGCTAGGAAATAGCGTCTCCAGATATCTACGGATCGTAGCAATACGTTTCCAATGCTTCTTAAAACGCGATATCGCATTTCATTTCTATGTTTCATTACAGGATATAATATTCATTGCGAAGTGTCATGTGTTGCTCGTATTCACTTCAAAAGAATGTGAATGCGCCACTTGCTTGCTAGGAAGTAACGTTAGTAGATTTCTACGTATCGTAGCAATGGAGTTCTAATGCTTCTTAAAACGCGATATCGCATCTCATTTCTATGATTCATGATAAGATATGATATTCATTGCGAAGTGTCATGTATGCCTCGTATTCACTTCAAAAGAATGTAAATGCTACACGTCCTTGCTAGGAAATAGCGCTGGCAGATGTCTACGTACTGAAGCAATAGAGTTATAATGCTTCTTAAAACGCGACATTGCATCTCATTTCTATGTTTCAGGATAAGATATTATATTCAATGTGCAATGTTATGTATTCTTCGTCTACACTTCAAATGAGTGTATGTGCGACACCTACTTTCTAGGGACTAGCGTTTCCAGATGACTACGTAGCGAAGCAATAGAGTTCTAATGCTTCTTAAATCTCCATATCGCATCTCATTTCTATGTTTCATATTAAGATATAATATTCATTGCGAAGTGTCATGTATACCTCGTATTCACGTCAAAAGAATTTAAATGCGACACTTCCTAGCTAGGAAGTAGCGTTTGCAGATGCATAAGTATCATAGCAAAAGGATTCTAATGCTTCTCAAAACGCGATATCGCATCTCATTTTTATGATTCATGATAAGATATAATATTCATTGCGAAGAGCCATGTATTCCTCGTATTCACTTCAAAAGAGAGTAAATGCGACACTTCCTTCCTAGGAAATAGCGTTTGCAGATGTCTACGTATCGTAGCAATAGAGTTCTAATACATCTTAAAATGCGATATCGCATCTCATTTCTATGTTTCATGATAAGACATAATATCCGTTGCGTAATGTGATGTATATCTCGTATTCGCTTCAAAAGAATGTAAACGCGACACTTACTTGCAAGGAAATAGCGTTTCCAGATGTCTAAGTAACGAAACAATAGATTTCTAATGCTTCTTAAAACGTGATGTCGCTCCTCATTTCTCTGTTTTATTATAAGGTATAATATTCATTGCGAAGTGTCATGTATACCTCGTATTCACTTCAAAAGAAAGTAAATGCGACACTTCCTTCCTAGGAAATAGCGTTTGCAGATGTCTACGTATCGTTGCAATAGATTTCTTATTCTTTTTAAATCGCGATATCGCATCTCATTTCTATGTTTCATGATAGGATATAATATTCATTGCGAAGTGTCATGTATGCCTCGCATTCGCTTCAAAAGAATGTAAATGCGACACTTCCTTCCTAGGATATAGCGTTTCCAGATGTCTAAGTATCGAAACAATAGAGTTCTAATGCTTCTTAAAACGTGATGTCGCACCTCATTTCCCCGTTTCATGATAAGATATAATATTCATTGCTAAGTGTCATGTATACCTCGTATTCACTTCAAAAGAAAGTAAATGCGACACTTCCTTGGTAGGAAATAGCGTTTGCAGAGGTCTAGGTATCGTATCAACAGAGTTCTAACGCTTCTTAGAACGCGATATCGCATCTCATTTCTATGTTTCATGGTAAGATATAATATTCATTGTGAAGTTTCACCTATACCTCGTATTCACTTCAAGTGAATGTAAATGCGACACTTCAATTCTAGGAAATAGCGTTTGCAGATGTCTTCGTATCGTAGCAACAGCGTTCTGACACTTCTTCAAACGGGATATCGCATCTCATTCCCATGTTTCATGACAAGATATAATATTCATAGCGTAGTGTCATGTGTTCCTCGTATACACTTCAAAAGAATGTAAATGCGACACTTACTTGCAAGGAAATAGCGTTTCCAGATGTCTAAGTAACGAAACAATAGATTTCTAATGCTTCTTAAAACGTGATGTCGCACCACATTTCTCTGTTTTAATATAAGGTATAATATTCATTGCGAAAAGTCATGTATTCCTCGTATTCACTTCAAAAGAAAGTAAATGCGACACTTCCTTCCTAGGAAATAGCGTTTGCAGATGTCTACGTATCGTAGCAATAGAGTTCTAATACATCTTAGAACGCGATATCGCATCCCATTTCTATGTTCCATGATAAGACATAATATCCGTTGCGAAATGTGATGTATATCTCGTATTCACTTCAAAAGAATGTAAATGCGACACTTCCTTGCTAGGATATAGCGTTTGCAGATGTCTGCGTATCGTAGCAATAGAGTTCTAATGCTTCTTAAAACGGGATATCGCATCCCATTTTTATGTTTCATGATAGAATATAATATTCGTTGCGAAATGTCAATTATAGCTCGCATACACTTCAAATGAATGTAAGTGCGACACTTCCTACCTAGGAAATAGCTTTTGCAGATGTCTATGTATTGTAGCAATAGTGTTCTAAAGCTTTTTAAAACGGGATATTTTATCTCATTTCTATGTTTCATGATAAGACATAATAATCATTGTGGAGAGTTATGTATACCACGTCTTCACTTCAAAAGAATGTAAATACGACACTTCCTTGCTATTAAATAGCGTTTGCAGATGTCTACGTATCGCAGCAATAAAGTTCTAATGCTTTCTAAATCTCGATAGGGCATCTCATTTCTATGTTTCGTGATAAGATATAATATCCATTGCGAAGAGTCATGTATACCTCGTATTTACTTCAAAAGAATGTGAATGCGACTCTTCCTTGCTAGGAAATAGCGTATCCAGATGTCTACGTATAGTAGCAATAGACTTCTAATGCTTTCTAAATCTCGATAGCGCATCTCATTTCTATGTTTCGTGATAAGATATAATATTCATTGCGAAGTGTCATGCATACCTCTCATATGCATCAAATGAATGTAAATACGACACTTCCTTGCTAGAAAATAGCGTTTGCAGGTGTCTACGTATCGTAGCAATAGAGTTCAAATGCTTCTTAAAACGCGATATCGCATCTCATTTCCATGTTTCATGATAAGTTATAATATTCATTGCGAAGTGTCATGTATACCTCGTATTCACTTCAAAGGAATGCAAGTGCGACACTTCCTTGCTAGGAAATAGCGTTTGCAGATATCTGCATATCGAAGCCATAGGGTTCTAATGCTTCTTATAACACGATATCGCATCTCATTTCTATGTTTCATGACAAGATATAATATTCATTGCGACGTGTCATGTATACCTCGTATTCACTTCAATAGTATGTAAATGCGGCACTTCCTTGCTAGGAAATAGCGTTTGCAGATTCCTACGTATCGAAGCAATAATGTTCTAATGCTCCTTATAACACGATATCGAATCTCAATTGTATGTTTCATGATAAGATATAATATTCATTACGAAGTGTCATGTATACCTCGTTTTCATTTCAAATGAATGTAAATGCGACACTTCCTTGCTAGGAAATAGCATCTCAATTCTATGTTTCATGATAAGACATAATATCCATTGCGAAATGTGATGTATACCTCGTAATCACTTCAAAAGAATGTAAATGCTACACTTCCTTGCTAGGAAATGGAGTTTGCAGATGTCTACGTATCGTAGCAATAGAAATCTAATGCATCTTAAAACGAGATGTCGCATCTCGTTTCTCTGTTTCATGATAAGATATAATATTCATTGCGAAATGTGATGTATACCTCGTATTCGCTTCATAAGAATGTAAATGCGATTATTCCTTGCTATGAAATAGCGTTTGCAGATGCCTACGTATCCAAGCAATAGAGTTCTAATTCTTCTTAGATCGCGATACCGCATCTCATTCCTATGTTTCGTGATAAGTTATAATATTCATTCCGAGGTGTCATGTATACCGAATTCTCTTCAAATGTAAGTAAATGCGACACTTCCTTGCTAGGAAATGGCGTTTGCAGATTTCTAAGTATCGTAGCAATGGTATTCTAATGCTATCTAAATCGCGATATCGCATCGCATTTCTGTGTTTCATGATAAGATACAATATCCATTGTGGAGCGTTCGGTATACCTCGTATTCACTTCAAGATAATGTAAATGCGATACTTCCCGGCTAGGAAATACCGTTTGCAGATGTCTAAGTATCGAAGCAATAGGTTTCTAATCCTTCTTAATACACGATATCGCATCTCATTTCTATGTTTCATAATAAGATATAATATTCATTGCGAAGTGTCATGTATACCTCGCATACACTTCAAATGAATGTAAATGCGACATTTCCATGCTAGGAAATAGCGTTTGCAGATATCTACGTATCGTAGCAATAAAGATCTTATGCTTCTTAATACGCGATATCGCATCTCACCTCTATGTTTCATGATAAGATAAAATATTCATTGCGAAGTGTCATGTATACCTCGCATACACTTCAAATGAATGTATATGCATCACTTCTTTCTAGGAAGCTACGTTTCCAGATGTCTACGTATCGAAGCAAAGGAGTTCAAATGCTTCTTAAAACGCGATATCGCATCTCATTTCTGTGTTTCATGTTAAGATATAATATTCATTGTGGGAGGTTACGTATATCCCGTCTACACTTAAAAAGAATGTAAATGCGACACTTCCTTGCTAGGAAGTAGCGTTTGGAGATGAATACGTATCGTTGCATTAGAGTTCTAATGCTTCTCAAAACGCAATATCGCATCTCACTTCTCTGATTCATTATAAGATATAATATTCATTGCGAAGTGTCATGTATACCTCGTATTCACTACAAAGGAATGTAAATGCGACACTTCCATGATAGGAAATAGCGTTTGCAGATGTTTACGTATCGTAGCAATAGAGTTCTAATGCTTCTTAAAACGCGATGTCGCATCCCATTTCTATGTTTCATGATAAGATATAGTATTCATTGCGAAGTGTCATGTTTATCTCGTATTCACTTCAAAAGAATGTAAATGCGATACTTCCTTGCTAGGAAATAGCGTATTCAGATGTCTACGTATCGTAGCAATAGAGTTCTAATGCTACTTAAATCGCGATATCGCATCTCATTTCTTTGTTTCGTGATAAGATATAATATTCATTGCGAAGTGTCATGTACACCTCGTATTCACTACAAAAGAATGCAAATGCGACACTTCCATGCTAGGAAATAGCGTCTGCAGATGTCTACACGTTGAGGCAATAGATTTCTGATGCTTCTTAAAACGCGATATCGCATCTCACTCCTATGTTTCATGATAAGATATGATATTCATTGCGAAGTGTCATGTATACCTCGTATTCACTTCAAAAGAATGTAAATCCGACGTTTCCACCCTAGGAAATAGCGTTTGCAGATGTCTACGCATCGTAGCAAAAGGGTCCTAATGCTTCTTAAAACGAGATGTCGCATTTCATTTCTATGTTTCGTGATAAGATATAATATTCATTGCGAAGTGTCACGTATACCTCGTATTCACTACCAAACGAATGTGAATGCGACACTTCCTTAATAGGAAATTGCGTATTCAGATGTCTACGTATCGTAGCAATAGAATTCTAATGCTTCTTAGATCGCGATATCGCATCCCATTCCTATGTTTCGTGATACGTTATAATATTCATTCCGAAGTGTCATGTATACCTCGAATTCACTTCAAAAGAATGTAAATGCGACACTTCCATGCTAGGAAATAGCGTTTGCAGATATCGCCGCTACGAGGTAATAGGGTTCTAATGCTTCTTAAAACGCGATATCGCATCTCACTTCTATGTTACAGGATAAGATATAATGCTCATTGCGAAGTGTCAAGTATACCTCGTATTCACTACAAAAAAATGTAAATGCGAATCTTCCTTGCTAGGAAATAGCGTTTGCAGATGTCACCGCATCGAGGCCATAGACTTCTAATGCTTCTTAAAACGCGATATCGCACCTCACGTCTATGTTTCATGATAAGATATAATATTCATAGCGAAGTGTCATGTATACCTCGTCTTCCCTTCAAAAGAATGTAAGTGCGACTGTTCCTTGCTAGGAAATAGAGTTTGCAGATGCCTACGTATCGTAGCAATAGAGTTGCAGTGCTTCTTAAAACGCGATATCGCATCTCACTTCTATGTTTCATGATAAGATATAATGTTCATTGCGAAGTGTCAAGTATACCTCGTATTCACTTCAAAAGAATGTAAATGCGTATCTTCCTTGCTAGGAAATAGCGTTTGCAGATGTCTACGTATCGTAGCAATAGAGATCTAATGCATCTTAAAACGAGATGTCGCATCTCGTTTCTCTGTTTCATGATAACATATAATAGTCATTGCGAAGTGTCACGTATAACTCGTATTCACTTCAAAAGAATGTAAATGCGATTATTCCTTGCTAGGATATAGCGTTTGCAGATGCCTACATATCGTAGCAATAGAATTCTAATGCTTCTTAGATCGCGATATCGCATCTCATTTCTATGCTTCATGATAAGATATAATACTCATTGCGAAGTGTCATGTATACGTCGTATTCAGTTCAAGAGAATGTAAATGCGACTATTGCTTGCTAGGAAATAGTGTTTGCAGATGTCTACGTATCTTAGCAATAGAATTCTAATGCTACTTAAATCGCGATATCGCACCTCATTTACATGTTTCGTGATAAGATATAATACTCATTGCGAAGTGTCATGTATACCTCGTATTCACTTCAAAAGAATGTAAATCCGACGTTTCCATCCTAGGAAATAGCGTTTGCAGATGTCTACGTATCGTAGCAAAAGGGTCCTAATGCTTCTTAAAACGAGATGTCGCATTTCATTTCTATGTTTCGTGATAAGATATAATATTCATTGCGAAATGTCATGTATACCTCCTATTCACTTCAAAAGAATGTAAGTGCGACACTTCCATGCTAGGAAATAGCTTTTGCAGATGTCTCCGCATCGAGGCCATAGACTTCTAATGCTTCTTATAACGCGATATCGCACCTCACGCCTATGTTTCATGATAAGATATAATATTCATAGCGAAGTGTCATGTATACCTCGTATTCCCTTCAAAGGAATGTAAATGCGACTATTCCTTGCTAGGAAATAGCGTTTGCAGATGCCTACGTATCGTAGCAATAGAGTTGCAGTGCTTCTTAAAACGCGATATCGCATCTCACTTCTATGTTTCATGATAAGATATAATGTTCATTGCGAAGTGTCAAGTACACCTCGTATCCACTTCAAAAGAAAGTAAATGCGTATCTTCCTTGCTAGGAAATAGCGTTTGCAGATGTCTACGTATCGTAGCAATAGGGATCTAATGCTTCTCAAAACGCGATATCGCATCTCATTTCTATGCTTCATGATAACATATAATAGTCATTGCGAAGTGTCATGTATAACTCGTATTCACTTCAAAAGAATGTAAATGCGATTATTCCTTGCTAGGAAATAGCGTTTGCTGATGCTTACATATCGTAGCAAAAGGGTTCTAATGCTACTTAAATCGCGACATAGCATCTCATTTCTATGTTTCGTGATAAGTTATAATATTCATTCCGAAGTGTCATGTATACCCCGAATTCACTTCAAAAGAATGTAAATGCGACACTTCCATGCTAGGAAATAGCGTCTGCAGATATCTCCGCTACGAGGCAATAGGGTTCTAATGCTTCTTAAATCGCGATATCGCATCTCATTTCTATGTTTCATGATAAGATATAATATTCATTGTGGAGTGTTATGTATACCTCGTATTCACTTCAAATCAATGTAGGAAATAGCGTTTGCAGATGTCTACGTATCGTAGCAACAGAGTTCTAATGCTTCTTAAATCGCGATATCGTATCTCATTTCTATGTTTCGTGATAAGTTATAATATTCATTGCGAAGTGTTATGTATACCTCGTATTCACTTCAAAAGAATGTAAATGCGACACTTCCTTGCTGGGTATTAACGTATCCAGATGTCTACTTATCGAAACAATAGACTTCTAGTGCTTCTTAAAACGAGAAGTCGCATCACACTTCTATGTTTCATGATATAATATTCATTGCGAAGTGTCATGTATACGTCGTATTCACTTCAAAATAATGAAAATGCGACACTTCCTTGCTAGGAAATAGCGTATCCAGATGTCTACGTATCAAAACAATAGATTTCTAGTGCTTCTTAAAATGAGATGTCGCATCACACTTCTATGTTTCATGATAAGATATAATATTCATTGGGAAGTGGCATGTATACCTCGCATACACTTCGAATGAATGAAAATGCGACACTTCCTTTCTAGGAAATAGCGTTTGCAGATCTCTACGTACGGAAGCAATAGAGTTCTCATGCTTCTTATAACGCGAAATCGCATCTCATTTCTATGTTTCATGATAAGACATAATATTCATTACGAAGTGTCATGTATACCTCGTATTCACTTCAAATCAATGTAAGAAATAGCGTTTGCAGATGTCTACGTATCGTAGCAGCAGAGTTCTAATGCTTCTTAAATCGCGATAACGTGTCTCATTTCCATGTTTCGTGATAAGTTATAATATTGATTGCGAAGTGTCATGTATACCTCGTATTCACTTCAAGAGAATGTGAATGCTACACTTCCTCCCTAGGAAGTAGCGTTTGTAGATGTACACCTATCGAAGCAATAGAGATCTAATGCTTCTTAAAATTGCGATATCGCATCGCATTTCTATATTTCATGATAAGATATAATGTTCATTGCGAAGTGTCATGTATACCTCGTATTCACTTCAAAAGATTGTAAATGCGACTCTTCCTTGCTAAGCAATAGCATTTGCAGATGTCTACGTATCGTAGCAATAGAGTTCTAATGCTTCTTAAAACGCGATATCGCTTCTCATTTCTATGTTTCGTGTTAAGATATAATATTCATTGCGAAGTGTCATGTACACCTCGTATTCACTTCAAAAGAATGTAAATGCGACACTTCCATGCTAGGAAATAGCGTTTGCAGATGTCTCCGCATCGAGGCCATAGAGTTCTAATGCTTCTTACAACGCGATATCGCATCTCTCTTCTATGTTTCATGATAAGATATAATATTCATTGCGAAGTGTCATGTATACCACGTATTCACTTCAAAAGAATCTAAATGCGACTATTGCTTGCTAGGAAATACCGATAGCAGATGTCTATGTATCGTAGCAATAAAGTTCTAATGCTACTTAAATCGCGATATCGCATCTCATCTATATGTATCGTGATAAGATAAAATATTCATTGCGAAGTGTCATGTATACCTCGTGTTCACTTCAAAAGAATGTAAGTGCGACACTTCCATGCTAGGTAATAGCGTTTGCAGATGTCTCCGCATCAAGGCCATAGAGTTCTAATGCTTCTTAAAACGCGATATCGCATCTCTCTTCTATGTTTCATTATAAGATATAGTATTCATTGCGAAGTGTCATGAATACCTCGTATTCTCTCTAAACGAATGTAAATGCGACACTTCCTTGCTAGGAAATGGCGTATTCAGATGTCTACGTATCGTAGCAGTAGAGTTCTAATGCTACTTAAATTGCGATATCGCATCTCATATCTATGTTTCGTGATAAGATATAATATTCATTGCGAAATGTCCTGTACACCTCGTATTCACTTCAAAAGAATGTAAATGCGACACTTCCATGCTAGGAGATAGCGTCTGCAGATCTCTACGCGTCGAGGCAATAGAGTTCTAATGCCTCTTAAAACGCAATATCGCATCTCACTCCTATGTCACATGATAAGACATAATGTTCATTGCGAAGTGTCATGTATACCTCGTATTCAATTCAAAAGAATGTAAATGCGAATCTTCCTCGCTAGGAAATAGCGTTTGCAGATGTCTCCGCATCAAGGCCATAGAGTTCTAATGCTTCTTAAAACGCGATATCGCATCTCTCTTCTACGTTTCATGATAAGATATAATGTTCATTGCGAAGTGTCATGTATACCTCGTATTCACTTCATTAGTATATTAATGCGACTATTGCTTGCTAGGAAATAGCGTTTGCAGATGTCTACGTATCGTAGCAATAGAGTTCTAATGCTACTTAAATCGCGATATCGCATCTCATATATATGTTTCATGATAAGATATAACATTCACTGCGAAGTCTCACGTATACCTCGTATTAAATTCAAAAGAATGGAAATGCGACACTTCCATGCTAGGAAATAGCGTCTGCAGATCTCTACGCGTCGAGGCAATAGAGTTCTAATGCTTCTTGAAACGCGATATCGCATGTCACTTCTGTGTTTCATGACAAGTTGTAATATTCATAGCGAAGTCTCATGTATACCTCGTATTCTCTCCAAACGAATGTAAGTGCAACACTTCCTTGCTAGGAAATAGCTTATTCAGATGTCTACGTATCGTAGCAATAGAGTTCTAATGCTACTTAAATCGCGATACAGCATCCCATTTAGATGTTTCGTGATAAGATATAATATTCATTGCGAAGTGTCATGTATACCTCGTATTCACTACAAAAGAATGTAAATGCGAATCTTCCTTGCTAGGAAATAGCGTTTTCAGATGTCTACGTATCGAGGCAATAGTGCTCTAATGCTTCTTAAAACGCGATATCGCATCTCATTTCCATGTTTCATGATAAGGTATAATATTCATTGCGAAGTGTCATGTATACCTAGCTTACACTTCAAATGAATGTAAATGCGACACTTCCTTGCTAGGAAATAGCGTTTGCAGATATCTACGTATCGTAGCAATAGAGTTGTACTGCTTCTTAGAACGCGATATCGCATCTCAGTTCTATGCTTCATGATTAGATATAATATTCATTGCGATGTGTTATGTATACCTCGTCTACAGTTCAAAAGAATGTAAATGCGACTATTCCCTGCTAGGAAATAGTGCTTGCAGATGTCTCTGTATCGAAGCAGTAGAGTTATAATGCTTCTTAAATCCCGATATCGCATTTCACTACTATGTTTCGTGATAGGGTATAATATACACTGTGGAGTGTTATGTATACCTCGTACTCACTTCAAGAGAATGTAAATGCGACACTTCCCTCCTATTAAATAGCGTTTGCAGATGTCTACGTATCGAAGCAATCTGTTCTAATGTTTCATAAAACGCGATATCGCATCTCATTTCTATGTTTCATGATAAGACATAATATCCATTGCGAAGTGTGATGTATACCTCGTATTCGCTTCAAAAGAATGTAAGTGCGACACTTCCTTGCTAGGAAATAGCGTTTCCAGAAGTCTACGTATCGTAGCAATAGAGTTCTTATGCTGCGTAAATCGCAATATCGCATCTCATTTCTATGTTTTGTGATAAGATATAATATTCATTGCGAAATGTCACGTATACCTCGCATTCACTTCAAAAGAAAGTAAATGCGACACATCCATGCTAAGAAATAGCGCGTGCGTATGTCTACGTACCGTAGCAATAGAGTTCTAATACTGCTTAAAACGCGATATCGCATCTTACTTCTATGTTTCATGATAAGGTATAACATCCATTGCGAAGTGTCACGTACACCTCCTATTCAGTTCAAAAGAATGTAAATGCGACACTTCCTTGCTAGGAAATGGCGTTTGCAGAGGTCTACGTATCGTAGCCTTAGAGTTCTAACGCTTCTTAAAACGCGATATCGCATCTCATTTCTATGTTTCATGTTAAGATATAATATTCATTGCGAAGTGACATGTATACCTCGTATTCACTTCAAAAGTATGTAAATGCGACACTTCCTTTCTAGGAAATAGCGATTACAGATGTCTTCGTATCGTAGCAACAGCGTTCTGACACTTCTTGAAATGCGATATCGCATCTCATTTCTATGTTTCATGATAAGATGTAATATTCATTTCGAAGTGTGATGTATGCCTCGTATTCACTTCAAAAGAATGTAAATGCGACACTCCCTGGCTAGGAAATAGCGTCTCCAGATATCCACGCATCGTAGCAATAGATTTCTAATGCTTCTTAAAACGGGATATCGCATTTCATTTCTATGTTTCATGACAAGATATAATATTCATTGCGCAGTGTCATGTATACCTCGTATTAACTTCAAGAGAATGTAAATGCGACACTTTCTTGCTAGGAAATAGCGTTTTCGGATGACTACGTATCGATGCAATAGAGTTCTAATGCTTCTTAAATCGCGATACCGCATCTCATTTCTGTTTCGTGATGAGATATAATATTCACTGCGAAGTGTCGTGTATACCTCGTATTCACTTCAAAAGTATGTAAATGCGACACTTCCTTGCTAGGAAATAGCGTTTGCAGATGTTTACGTACCGAAACAATAGAGCACTAATTCTTCTTAAAACGAAATGTCGCATCTCATTTTTATGTTTCATGATAAGATATAGTATTCATTGCGAAGTGTCATGTATACCTCGTACTGACTTCAAAAGAATGTAAATGCGGCAGTTCTTTGTTAGGAAATAGCGTTTGCAGATGTCTACGTATCGTAGAAACAGAGTTCTTATGGTGCTTAAATCGCGATATCGCATCTCATTTCTATGTTTCGTGATAAGTTATAGTTTTCATTGCGAAATGTCACGTATACCTCGTATTCACTTCAAAAGAAAGTAAATGCGACACTTCTTTGGCAGGAAATAGCGTTTGCAGAGGTCTACGTATCGTAGCAATAGAGTTCTAACGCTTCTTAAAACGCGATATCGCATCTCATTTCTATGTTTCATGGTAAAATATAACATTCATTGCGAAGTTTCACTTATACCTCGTATTCACTTCAAATGAATGTAAATGCGACGCTTCCTTTCTAGGAAATAGCGTTTGCAGATGTCTTCGTATCGTAGCAACAGCGTTCTGACACTACTTAAAACGCGATATCGCATCTCATTTCTACGTTTCATGATAAGATATAATATTCATTGCGAAGTGTCATGTATGCCTCGTATTCACTTCAAAAGAATGTAAGTTCGACACTTCCTTGCTAGGAAATAGCATCTCCAGGTATCTACGCATCGTAGCAATAGATTTCTAATGCTTCTTAAAACGGGATATCGCATCTCATTTCTATGTTTCATGACAAGAAATAATATTCATGGCGAAGTGTCATGTGTTCCTCGTATTCACTTCAAAAGAATGTAAATGCGACACTTCCTTGCTAGGAAGTAGCGATTCCAGATATCTACGTATCGAAACAGTAGAGTTCTATTGCTTCCTAAAACGAGATGTCGCATCTCATTTCTCTGATTCGTGATAAGATATAATATTCATTGCGAAGTGTCATGTATACCTCGTATTCACTTCAAAAGAATGTAAATGCGACACTTCCTAGCTATGAAATAGCGTTTCCAGATGTCTACGTATCGTAGCAATAGAGTTCTTATGCTGCTTAAATCGCGATATCGCATCTCATTTCTATGTTTTGTGATAAGATATAATATTCATTGCGGGATGTCACGTATACATCGTATTCACTTCAAAAGAAAGTAAATGCGACACATCCATGCTAAGAAGTAGCGTGTGCATATGTCTACGTACCGTAGCAATAGAGTTCTAATACTGCTTAAATCGCGATATCGCATCTTACTTCTATGTTTCATGGTAAGATATAATATTCATTGCGAAGTTTCACATACACTTCGTATTCACTTCAAATGAATGTAAATGCGGCACTTCCTTCCTAGGAAATAGCGTTCGCAGATGTCTTCGTATCGTAGCAACAGCGTTCTGACACTTGTTAAAATGCGATATCGCATCTCATTTCTATGTTTCGTGATAAGATATAATATTCATTGCGAAGTGTGATGTATGCCTCGTATTCACTTCAAAAGAATGTAAATGCGACACTTCCTTGCTAGGAAATAGCGTCTCCATATATCTACGCATCGTAGCAACAGAATTCTAATGCTTCTTAAAACGGGATATCGCATCTCATTCCTATGTTTCATGACAAGATATAATATTCATTGCGAAGTGTCATGTGTTCCTCGTACTCACTTCAAAGGAATGTAAATACGACACTTCCTTGCTAGGAAATAGCGTATTCAGATGTCTACGTATCGTAGCAATAGAGTTCTAATGCTACTTAAATCGCGATATCGCATCTCATTTCTATGCTGCATGATAAGATACAATATTCATTGCGAAGTGTCATGTATACCACGTATTCACTCCATACGAATGTAAATGCGACACTTCCTTGCTAGGAAGTAGCGTTTGCAGATGTCTACGTATCGTAGCAATAGAGTTCTAATGCTACTTAAATCGCAATATCGCATCTCATTTCTATGTTTCGTGATAAGATATAATATTCATTGTGAAGCGTCATGTATACCACGTATTCACTTCAAAAGAATGTAAGTGCGACACTTCCATGCTAGGTAATAGCGTTTGCAGATGTCTCCGCATCGAGGCAATAGGGTTCTAATGCTTCTTAAAACGCGATATCGCATCTCTCTTCTATGTTTCATAATAAGATATAATATTCATTGCGAAGTGTCATGTATACCTCGTATTCTCTCCAAACGAATGTAAGTGCAACACTTCCTTGCTAGGAAATAGCTTATTCAGATGTCTACGTATCGTAGCAATAGAGTTCTAATGCTACTTAAATCGCGATACGGCATCCCATTTAGATGTTTCGTGATAAGATATAATATTCATTGCGAAGTGTCATGTATACCTCGTATTCACTTCAAATGAATGTAAATGCGACACTTCCTTGCTAGGAAATAGCGTTTTCAGATGTCTACGTATGGAGGCAATAGTGCTATAATGCTTCTTAAAACGCGATATCGCATCTCATTTCCATGCTTCATGATTAGACATAATATTCATTGCGAAATGTCACGTATACCTCGCATTCACTTCAAAAGAAAGTAAATGCGACACATCCATGCTAAGAAATAGCGCGTGCGTATGTCTACGTACCGTAGCAATAGAGTTCTAATACTGCTTAAAACGCGATATCGCATCTTACTTCTATGTTTCATGATAAGGTATAACATTCATTGCGAAGTGTCACGTACACCTCCTATTCAGTTCAAAAGAATGTAAATGCGACACTTCCTTGCTAGGAAATAGCGTTTGCAGAGGTCTACGTATCGTAGCCTTAGAGTTCTAACGCTTCTTAAAACGCGATATCGCATCTCATTTCTATGTTTCATGATAAGATATAATATTCATTGCGAAGTGTCATGTATACCTCGTATTCACTTCAAAAGAATGTAAATGCGACACTTCCTTTCTAGGAAATAGCGTTTACAGATGTCTTCGTATCGTAGCAACAGCGTTCTGACACTTCTTGAAATGCGATATCGCATCTCATTCCTATGTTTCGTGATAAGATATAATATTCATTGCGAAGTGTCATGTATGCCTCGTATTCACTTCAAAAGAATGTAAGTTCGACACTTCCTTGCTAGGAAATAGCATCTCCAGGTATCTACGCATCGTAGCAATAGATTTCTAATGCTTCTTAAAACGGGATATCGCATCTCATTTCTATGTTTCATGACAAGAAATAATATTCATGGCGAAGTGTCATGTGTTCCTCGTATTCACTTCAAAAGAATGTAAATGCGACACTTCCTTGCTAGGAAGTAGCGATTCCAGATATCTACGTATCGAAACAGTAGAGTTCCATTGCTTCCTAAAACGAGATGTCGCATCTCATTTCTCTGTTTCGTGATAAGATATAATATTCATTGCGAAGTGTCATGTATACCTCGTATTCACTTCAAAAGAAAGTAAATGCGACACATCCATGCTAAGAAGTAGCGTGTGCATATGTCTACGTACCGTAGCAATAGAGTTCTAATACTGCTTAAATCGCGATATCGCATCTTACTTCTATGTTTCATGGTAACATATAATATTCATTGCGAAGTTTCACATACACTTCGTATTCACTTCAAATGAATGTAAATGCGGCACTTCCTTCCTAGGAAATAGCGTTCGCAGATGTCTTCGTATCGTAGCAACAGCGTTCTGACACTTGTTAAAATGCGATATCGCATCTCATTTCTATGTTTCGTGATAAGATATAATATTCATTGCGAAGTGTGATGTATGCCTCGTATTCACTTCAAAAGTATGTAAATGCGACACTTCCTTGCTAGGAAATAGCGTCTCCATATATCTACGCATCATAGCAACAGAATTCTAATGCTTCTTAAAACCGGATATCGCATCTCATTCCTATGTTTCATGACAAGATATAATATTCATTGCGAAGTGTCATGTGTTCCTCGTACTCACTTCAAAGGAATGTAAATACGACACTTCCTTGCTAGGAAATAGCGTTTGCAGATGTCTAAGTATCGTAGCAATAGAGTTCCAATGCTTCTTAAAACGCCATATCGCAACTCACTTCTATGTTTCGTGATAAGGTATAATATTCATTGCGAAGTGTCATGTATACATCGTATTCACTTCAAAAGAATGTAAATGCGACACTTCCTTGCTAGGAAATAGCGTCTCCATATATCTACGCATCGTAGCAACAGAATTCTAATGCTTCTTAAAACGGGATATCGCATCTCATTCCTATGTTTCATGACAAGATATAATATTCATTGCGAAGTGTCATGTGTTCCTCGTACTCACTTCAAAAGAATGTAAATGCGACACTTCCTTGCTAGGAAATAGCGTTTGCAGATGTGTTCGCATCGTAGTATCAACGTTCTGACACTTCTTAAAACGCGATATCGCATCTCATATCTACGTTTCATGACAACATAAAATATTCATTGCGAAGTGTCATGTATACCTCGTATTCACTTCAACAGAATGTAAATGTGACGCTTCCTTGCTAGGAAATAGCGTTTGCAGATGTCTACGTATCGTAGCAATGGAGTTCTAATGCTTCTTAAAACGCGATATCGCATCTCATTCCAATTTTCATGATAAAATATAATATTCATTGTGCAGTGTTATGTATATCTCGTATTCACATGAAACGAATGTTAATGCGACACTTCCTTGCTGGGAAATAGCGTTTATAGATGTCTACGTATCGTAGCAATATAGTCCTAATGCTTCTTCAAACGAGATGTCGCACTTCATTTCTATGTTTCGTGATAAGATATAATATTCATTGCGAAGTGTCATGTATACCTCGTATTCACTTCAAAAGAATGTAAATGCGACGCTTTCTTGCTAGGAAATAGCGTTTGCAGATGACTACGTATCGATGCAATAGAGTTCTAATGCTTCTTAAATCGCGATATCGCATCTCATTTCTGTTACGTGATGAGATATAATATTCACTGCGAAGTGTCGTGTATACCTCGTATTCACTTCAAGAGAAGGTAAATGTGACACATCCTTCTTAGGGAATAGCGTTTGCAGATGACTCCGTATTCAATCAATAAAGTTCTAATGCTCCTTAAAACCCGATATCGCTCCTCATTTCTATGTTTCATGATAAGATATATTACTCATTGCGAAGTGTCATGTACTCCTCGTATAAACTTCAAATGAATGTAAATGCGACACTTCCATAGCTAGGAAATAGCGTTTCCAGATGTTTACATATGGAAGCAATTGAGTTCTAATGCTTCTTAAATCGCGATATCGCATCTCATTTCTATGTTTCGTGATAAGATATAATATTCATTGCGAAGTGTCATGTTTACCTCGTATTCACTTCAAAAGAATGTAAATGCGACACTTCCATGCAAAGAAATAGCGTTTGCAGATATCTCCGCATCGAGGCAATAGGAATCTAATGCTTCTTAATACGCGATATCGCATCTCATTTCTATGCTTCATGATAAGATATGATATTCATTGCCAAGTGTCATGTATACCTCGTATTCTCTCCAAACGAATGTAAATGCAACACTTCCTTCCTAGGAAATAGCTTATTCAGATGTCTACGTATCGTAGCAATAGAGTTCAAATGCTACTGAAATCGCGATATCGCATCTCATTTCTATGTTTCGAGATAAGATATAATATTCATTGCGAAGTGTCATCTACACCTCGTATTCACTACAAAGGAATGTAAGTGCGACACTTCCATGCTAAGAAATAGCGTCTGCAGATGTCTACGCATCGAGGCAATAGATATCTAATGCTTCTTAAAACGCGATATCGCATCTCACTTCTATGTTTCATGACAAGATATAGTCTTCATTGCGAAGTCTCATGTATACCTCGTATTCACTTCAAAAGAATGTAAATGCGACTATTCCTTGCTAGGAAATAGCGTTTGCAGATGTCTACGTATCGTAGCAATAGAGTTCTAATGCTCCTCAGAACGCGATATCGCATCTCATTTCTATGCTCCATGATAAGATATAATATTCATGGCGAAGTGCCACGTATACTTCGTATTCACTTCAAACGAATGTAAATGCGACACTTCCTTGCTAGGAAATAGCGTTTGCAGATTACTACGTATCGTAGCTATAGCGTTCTAATGCTACTTAAATCGCGATATCGCATCTCATTTATATATTTCGTGATATGAAATAATATTCATTGCGAAGTGTCATGTATACCTCGTATTCACGTCAAAAGAATGTAAGTGCGATACTTCCTTGCTAGGAAATGGCGTATTCAGACGTCTACGTATCGTAGCAATAGAGTTCTAATGCTACTTAAATCGCGATATCGCATCTCGTTTCTATGTTTCGTGATAAGATATAATATGCATTGCGGAGTGTCGTGTACACCTCGTATTCACTTCAAAAGAATGTAAACGCGACACTTCCATGCTAGGAAATAGCGTCTGCAGATCTCTACGCGTCGAGGCAATAGAGTACTAATGCTTCTTAAAACGCGATATCGCATCTCATTTCTATGTTTCATGATAAGATATAATATTCATTGCGAATTGTGATGTATACCTCGCATACTCTTCAATTGAATGTAAATGCGACAGTTCCTTGCTAGGAAATAGCGTTTACAGATGTCTACGTATCGTAGCAATACAGTTCTAATGCTTCTCAAAACGCCATATCGAGTCTCACTTCTACGTTTCATGATAAGATATAATATTCATTGCGAAGTGTCATGTATACCTCGATTTCACTTCACAAGAATGTAAATGCGACACTTCCATGCTAGAAAATAGCGTTAGCAGATGTCTACGTACCGTAGCAATAGAGTTCTGATACTTCTTAAAACGCGATATCGCATCTCACTTCTATGTTTCACGATAAGATATAATGTACTTTGCATATTGTCCTGTATACCTCGTATTCACTTCAAAAGAATGTAAATGCGAATCTTACTTGCTAGGAAATAGCTTTGGCAGATGTCTACGTATCGTAGCAATAGTGTTCCAACGCTTCTTAAAACGAGATATCGGTCTCATTTCTATGTTTCATATTAAGATAAAATATTCATTGCGAAGTGTCATGTATACCTCGAATTCACTTCAAAAGAATGTAAATGCGACTACTGCTTGCTAGGAAGTAGCGTTTGCATATGCCTACGTATCGTAGCAATAGAATTCTAATGCTTCTTAAATCGCGATATCGCATCTAATTTCAATGTTACATGATAAGATATAATGTTCATTGCGAAGTGTCATGTATACCTCGTAATCACTTAGAATGAATGTAAATGCGAATCTTCCTAGCTAGGAAATATCGTTTGCAGATGTCTACGTATCGTAGCAATAGAGTTATAATGCTTCTTAAAACGCGATATCGCATCTCATTTCTATGTTTCGTGATAAGATATAATATTCATTGCGAAGTGTCATGAGCACTTCGCATTCGCTACAACAGAATGTAAATGCGACACTTCCATGCTAGGAAATAGCGTCTGCTGATGTCTACGCATCGAGGCAATAGATTTCTAATGCTTCTTAAAACGCGATATCGCATCTCACTTCTATGTTTCATGACAAGATATAGTATTCATTGCGAAGTCTCATGTATACCTCGTATTCACTTGAAAAGAATGTAAATGCGACATTTCCATGCTAGGAAATACCGTCTGCAGATGTCTACGCGTCGAGGCAATAGTGTTCTAATGCTTCTTAAAACGCGATATCGCATCTCTCTTCTATGTTTCATGATAATATATAATATTCATTGCGAAGTGTCAAGTATACCTCTTATTCACTTCAAAAGAATGTAAATGCGACTTTTCCTTGCTAGGAAATTGCGTTTGCAGATGTCTTCGTATCGTAGAAATAGAGTACTGACACTTCTTAAAACGCAATATCGCATCTCATTTCTATCGTTCATGATGAGATATGATATCGATTGCGAAGTGTCACTTATACCTCGCATACACCTCAAATGAATGTAAATGCGACACTTCCTTGCTACAAAATAGCGTTAGCAGATGGGTACGTATCGTAGCAATAGAGTTTTAATGCTTCTCAAAACGCGATACTTCATCTCATTTCTATGTTTCAGGATGAGATATGATCCTCATTGCGAAGTGTCATGTATACCTCGTATTCGCTTCAAAAGAATGTAAATGCGACACTTCCTTGCTAGGAAATAGCGTTTGCCGATGTCTACGTATCGAAGCAATAGACTTCTAATGCTTCTTAAAACGCGATATTGCACCTCATTTCTAGGGTTCATGATAAGATATAATACTCATTGTGCAATGTTATGTATACCTGATACTCGCTTCAACAGACTGTAAATGCGACATTTTCTTGCTAGGAAGTAGCGTTTGCAAATATCTACGTTTCGTAGCAGTAGAGTTTTAATGCTTCTCAAAACGCGATATCGCTTCACATTTCTATGTTTCATGATAAGATATAATATTCATCGTGCATGGTTACTGTATACCTTGTATTCTCTTCAAATGAATGTAAATGAGACACTTCCTTGCTAGGAAATAGCTTTGGCAGATGTCTACGTATCGTAGCAATAGTGTTCCAACGCTTCTTAAAACGAGATATCGGTCTCATTTCTATGTTTCATATTAAGATAAAATATTCATTGCGAAGTGTCACCTATACCTCGCATACACCTCAAATGAACGTAAATGCGACACTTCCTTGCTAGGAAATAACGTTTGCAGATCTCCACATATCGCAGCAATGGGGTTCTAATGCTTCACAAAACGCGATGTCGCATCTCTTTTCTATGTTTCGTGATAAGTTATAATATTCATTGCGTAGTGTCATGTATACCTCGTATTCACTTCAAAATAATGTAAATGCGACACTTCCTTCCTGGGGAATAGCGTTTCCAGATATCTACGTATCGTAGCAATAGAGTTGTAATGCTTCTTAAAACGCGATATCGCATCTCATTTCCATGTTTCATGATAACATATAATATTCATTGCGAAGTGCCATGTATACCTCGTACTCACTTCAAATGAATGTAAATGCGACACTTCCTTGCTAGTAAATAACGTTTGCAGATGTCTACTTATCGAGGCAATTGAGTTCTAATGCTTCTTAAAACGCGATATCGCATCTCATTTTTATGTTTCATGATAGGATATAATATTCGTTGCGAAATGTCACTTATACCTCGCATACACCTCAAATGAATGTAAATGCGACACTTCCCTGCCAGGAAATATCGTTTGCAGATTTCCACATATCGCAGGAATGGTGCTCTAATGCTTCTTAAATCGCGATATCGCATCTCACTTCTATGTTTCGTGATAAGATATAATGTTCATATCGAAGTGCTACGTATTGCTCGTCTACACTTCAAATGAATGTAAACGCAACACTTCGTTGCGTAGTGTCATGTATACCTCGTATTCACATCAAAAGAATGTAAATGCGACACTTCCTTCCTGGGAAATAGCGTTTGCACATGTCTACGTATCGTACCAACAGTGTTCTAATGCTTCTTGAAACGCGATATCGCATCTTATTTCTATGTTTCGTGATAATATATAATATTCACTGTGGAGTGTTACGTATTTCTCGTCTACGTTTCAAATGAATGTAATTGCGACACTTCCTTTCTATGTAATAGTTTTCTAGATGTCTACGTATAGTGTTCTAATGCTTCTTAAAACGCAATATCGCATCTCATTTCTATGTTTCATGATAAGATGTAATGTTCATTGCGATTTGTTGCGTAGACCTCGTCTACACTTCAAATGAATGTAAATGCGTCACTCCCCTGCTAGGAAATAGTGTTTGCAGATGTCTAAGTATCGTAGGAATAGATTTCTCATGCTTCTTAAAACGCGATATCGCATCTCATTTCTATGTTTCATGATAAGATATAATTTTCATAGCGAAGTGTCATGTACACCTCGTATTCACTTCAAAAGAATGTAAATGTGACACTTCCTTGCCAGCAAGTACCATTTGCAGATGGCTACATATCGTAGCAATTGTGTTCTAATGCTTTTTAAAACGCGATATTGCATCTCATTTCTATCGTTCATGATAAGATATGATATTCATTGCGAAGTGTCACCTATACCTCGCATACACCTCAAATGAACGTAAATGCGACACTTCCTTGCTAGGAAATAACGTTTGCAGATCTCCACATATCGCAGCAATGGGGTTCTAATGCTTCACAAAACGCGATGTCGCATCTCTTTTCTATGTTTCGTGATAAGTTATAATATTCATTGCGTAGTGTCATGTATACCTCGTATTCACTTCAAAAGAATGTAAATGCGACACTTCCTTCCTGGGGAATAGCGTTTCCAGATATCTACGTATCGTAGCAATAGAGTTGTAATGCTTCTTAAAACGCGATATCGCATCTCATTTCCATGTTTCATGATAACATATAATATTCATTGCGAAGTGCCATGTATACCTCGTACTCACTTCAAATGAATGTAAATGCGACACTTCCTTGCTAGTAAATAACGTTTGCAGATGTCTACTTATCGAGGCAATTGAGTTCTAATGCTTCTTAAAACGCGATATCGCATCTCATTTTTATGTTTCATGATAGGATATAATATTCGTTGCGAAATGTCACTTATACCTCGCATACACCTCAAATGAATGTAAATGCGACACTTCCCTCCTAGGAAATAGCGTTTGCAGATGGCTACGTATCGTAGCAATTGTGTTTTAATGCTTCTTAAAACGCGATATCGCATCTCATTTTCATGTTTCATGATAAGATATAATATTCATTGCGAAGTATTATGTATGCCTCGTCTACACTTCAAATGAATGTAAATGACACAGTTCCTTGCTAGAAAATAGCGTTTCCAAATGTCCACGTATCGAAGCAATAGGTCTCTGTTCCTTCTTGAAACGCAATATCGCATCTCATTTCTATGATTCATGATATGATATAATATTCATTGCGAAGTGTTATGTATACCACGTGAGCACTTCAAAAGAATGTAAATACCACACTTTGTGGCTAGGAAATAGCGTTTCCAGATATCTACGTATCGATGCAATAGAGATATAATGTATCCTAAAATGCGATATCGCATCTCATTTCTATGTTTCATGAAGTGGTATCATTTTCATTGCGAAGTGTTATGCATACCTCGTCTACACAACAATAGAATGTAAATGTCACACGTCCTTGCTAGGAAATAGTGTTTCCAGATGTCTACGTATCGAAGAAATAGAGTTGCAATACTTTTTAATATGCGATGTCGCATCTCAATTCTGTTTCATAATAAGATATAATATTCATTGCGAAGTGTTATGTATATCTCGTCTTCACTTGAAAAGAATGTAAATGCACGCATCCTTGCTAGGAATTACGTTTCCAGATGTCTACGTATCGAAGCAATGTATTTCTAATGCTTCTTAAAACGCGATATCGAATCTTATTTCTATGTTTCATGATAAGATATAATATTCATTGCGAAGTGTTATGTGTTCCTCGTCTACACAACAAAAGAATGTAAATGTCACACACCTTTGCTAGGAAAGTGCGTTTCCAGATGTCTACGTATCGAAGCAATAGACTTCTAATGCTTCTTAATACGTGATATCGCATCTTATTTCTATGTTTCATCATGAGATATAATATTCATTGCGAATATGTATACCTTCTTAAAACACGATATCGTATCTCATTTCTATGTTTCATGATAAGATATAATATTAATTGCGAAGAGTTATGTATACCTCGTCTACACTTCAAAAGAATGCAAATGCCACACTTCTTGGCTAGGTAATTGCGTTTCTAGATGTCTACGCATCGAAGCAAAAGATTTCTAACTCTTTATAAAACGCGATATTGCATATCAGTTCTAAGTCACATGATAAGATGTAATGTCAATGCAACGCGTTATGTATATCTCCTCTATACTTCAAATGAATGTAAATGCAGCACTTCCTTGCTATGGAATATCGTTTCTATATCTGAAGGTTTAGAGGCAATAGAGTTCTAATGCTTCGTAAAACGCGGCTGCGCATCTTACTTCTATATTTCATGATAAGATGTAATATTCATAGCATCGCATTATGTTTATCTGCTTCTGCACATGAATTGAGTGTGAACCCTACACTTTCTTGCCCGGGGATAGCGTTTCTAGATGTCCAGGTGCCGAAGCATTTAATTTGTCATGCTTTATGCACCGCAATTTCGCATTCCATATAAACTGTTCAAAGTAAGTTAGAAGGTTGTAAAGCTCTATGCATCGCATTATACTTTTCTGCTTTTGTGCTTTATAATGCTCTGGGATGTGAGAAGGTCCTCAACCATCCTTAACCCCCTAAAGAGAAGTCAAAAGTCCAGTGGCCCTGCAGGTGGGCCATGGGAGCGCGGCGCGCGAGGCGCTACGCAATTTAAATGATCAGGAGGATCCCCTCAGGGACATCCAAGGGGGCGAGAAGAGGAAATCGCCGAAGTCCACTGATCGATGGACCCGAACAATACTGAAGCCTACAGCCCACTCCACCAAGGAGCCCCGAGTAGGATGCAGGAGACCCGAGGACCACCAGCGAATTCAAGGAACCTGAAGAAGAGTACGTGAGAGCTTATTCGCTAAAGCGTTCCATTTCTTGTGTCGTATATTGTATATTGTATCTTATATCGTGAAGCGAGTTATGATACCCGGTAATTCGCGGCGTGTTGCGTAGTTTCCCGTAGCCCTTGTTAGTTAAACCCTCGTCGAGACCATAAATAAACATGCCGTGACGTCAGTATCTCGCGACCTGAGTGTGTGTACTTGGCTAGGCACAGTCGAGAGGAGGAGCATTTCGAAGTTTCAAGGGTTGTTCCGCCCCAGGGTTCCCGGGGTCGTGTAGTCTATCCCTTTGCTACTTTCTGAGCAGCTGCCGCCCAAGAAAAGTTGTACGTGAGCGGATACCTTGGAACGATAGATCGCTTTAGATTAAAGTACGTTTTACACCTTAAAGCGTTTAGATAATTAACCCCTTCGAGCTTCTCTGACTTACTATATATAGGTTTCCGTCACAACTAATAGGAACCATCACTTTACATAGATATATAGAACACACATAGTTTTATACGTAGAACTGAGAATTTGAGAACTTACTTTGAAACGTTAGTAGTGAGGAATTCCATCGGAATTCATAGAAATTCAGAACTTACTTGCCATGAAACATAGGCAGATAAGGTCGCGTTGCTTAGAACTTTAGAACCTGCTTACTTCAACAAATATTTCTAATGGCTTCGTCCGTTCTCTTAGAAGAGTTTTAAATAAACCACATACTTTTCACGCTTCTGATGTCTTTGAAAGTTCGCGAGATGTAATCGGTTAAGTTTTAAAATGATTACTTAGTGTGGATTATTATTTAGTAACTCGCTCATAAACGAGTCTGCATAGGATTTAATCCATAAGTTTTTAAGCCTGGAATTTATGCAGTTATTTGTTATTCACTTATTGCTCAAACGACAAAGATTCTGACCACTTCCAAATGGTTGACTTTCATCAATTTTCTTAAAAATTGAAATATTGCCCAACTGCTTGCATTAAAGACTGTAATTAAAGCTTTCAAAACATTTTACCTCTTATAGATGAATTCTGGAATTGAAATTGAATGTTTGACTTTTCTAACTCCTGTTTAGACATCTTTCTATTGGAATGTTCAAGTATTTTTCATATTCGTAATTATTAAAAATGTTTTACTTGATTCTTTAATTTAATATTTAGAATTTTCTGAAAAATATTTTTTATCGTAATGAACTATATAATTGCAATTATAATTCTTTATGAAATAATAATAACAGAAAGGTATGTATCCATACTTGTAGTTTTGTAAAGAGTATTTAATCTTACTATCTAAAATGAAACATTGAGATCTGTTAACAATCTAATGGAATTTAATTACCTTTTGATTTAAATTCACAATGATAATCTTCCATAGTTCAACAATTTTGCGAGCTGTCCTCAGGAATCCGCAGCTCAGTACTTATATAAAATGAACGACACAAAGAACAGCCTAACCAAACGTATTGGAACCGATTTTTCAATACTAATCTTATCATGTTTAACTTATGCTGCAAACTATTGAAATGCCTTTCGAAAAGTGTTTATTCACAGTGAAGTAAACGGTAAGTATTACGCCTTCCACCACTGTTTACAGTACGTATGTTTCATTTACTATCAAAACCGTGAGTATTATCGCCTTTCTTTACTTTTTGTAACCTTCAATGCCTTCATGTTACAGATCGTTAAACTTGCTTTAAAATGCTCTATCGTATTACGGAAGAATGGACATACCAATTCATTTTAAAAAATGAAGGTAACCTTCATATGTCCAACATAACTCCACTTACAAAAAAACTATTTTCATCAACGGATGGGCCCTTTGTACTATGCAATTTTATATTAGCAAAAACTTCTATGAAACTTATAGTTTCGTGGATATCTGAGGTGCTAATTATTACTGCCCCACCCTGTATATTGTTATGGATGTGTCCAACAAGGCAACGATGAACAGAGTTAAATTTAATATTATGATGTTTATTATTTTACTTATAGTATATTAGTTATTTATAGTATCTTGTTTTTCTAATCAATATTACTTCTGCTCAAAGGCTATAATAGAATTGGACCGAAATGGGTACAAAACAGGCAATTATATCTATACGTTCTATTCTATGCAAAGGCAAATATTTCAAAGAGAAAAGATGTGTTACTTACAAATTACTTATGTTCCTAGATATCTCACTAATTCAGGCTTCTTGTCTTGCAGAACTAATCATTCATTTAACATGTAAAGGGGTCGAAGGATAGTAAAAGATTTTTATATTTCATAGCCTCACTCGATACGTCGATTGGATCACGTAAAATATCGGACATTAATTGCATCTACATCTTCAGACCTTAAATATATAATTGCAACATCATATTTAACAGCGTTTTAATAACATTTTTCTAATTGTTTATATCTATGTCTAATAAATATATATTAATCGAATAAGTTGCTTTACCAAAGAATAAAAGTATCTGAGGCATACAAATCGGAGCATTACATAACAAACGTGCATCACATATATAATATTACATGTAACAAAATATGAAGACCAAAAAGATCGTACATAAGTTGAATCCACAATGCGGTCATAGAGATACAGAAACGGCAAAAATTCCAAACAATAATTTAAAAAATTCAAAAAGGGGGGAGTGAAAATCCATCTCCTTGACGATGATAAGGAACAAGTCTGCCTCATGCACTACAATATCCCAAACAGCCAGCGATTGGCACGCCAATGACAACGGATGGAACGAATTCCGTGACAGAACTGTGCTAACAAAGTGCTCCTACTCAGCTTTCGAAATGGCATACTGTTAGTACTGGGGCGGCATTCGTATCACGGCACTATTAAAGCACCGAGATATAGCACACGGGCTACACGGCCGTGACAATGACACTATCAGCTCACCATAGCTACACGCGTGGTTGTGGCGTAGGCTGACATTTACTAATGGGGAAGCTGTTTCCATAAAAATTATAAGCAAATATGAAAAATGACTAAACTGCGCAATTTATTTATTTTGATTCCAAAATAGATACACCGGCACAAAACAAAGATATAAGAACTCGATTTTATTATTTTCTATAAACTAGCTCGATAGGGAGATTTTTTCCATAAAGTCGATAATTACTTTGTCATAAAAATATATACACTTATTTTATATATATTTTCTTCAATTTATTGTTACAAATTCATGCAATTGAGGGTTACATTAAATACGATGACAGCATGTTATTTCAAAAATTACACAAGGCGAAGTTAGGGACGCAACAGCATGAATTTTTATTTCATAAGTAATATTATTTTTATAAATAATATTTTTAGTCTATGATGGATTGAAAGAAATATATAACTCGCTCAATAACTATAAATATAGGAAAACGACCATCAAAATGTCTATCAATACTCATATGCTGAACATCTACTGACATCTAACGGTTCTAATTTGTATGAAAGCACAGGTTTCCCATTGCCAAATGTGATCCTGCGCCATTGCTGAGGAGATTCATGAATGGAGCGATGATACGCATGTCACCATGGTGCTGGTGCTGCGCGATTCGCTTGTCTAGAACGTGCTGGTAATACGTGCTGGCATTTTAGTTAACGAATCCGGTCACAGATGACTACGAATCAGTTGACACTCCACGGAAGTGGCAATATAGTGCCGGCATGGTGTCGCTACCATCTTGCCGTTTGTTATCTGGGATGCTTTTTAGTGCATTATTCGGAATTGAATTTGAACACATAGCTACTTAATCGCTAATTTGTATGTACTGTGACGTGGTGACGACACAAGGCTCGCTCACCCCCCCACCCCTGCTTCGGTTAGACTAGCTCGCAGTTCACCACCCATGCGAGAAGCGCGACACGGACCATAGCGATAGCTGTATTTGCGAGGAGCGTGAAATACACGATGGTAGAACCTCCCCCCCCCCCCCCGTTCTTTTCTCTCTCACCGTTCTACGGATTAGACTGGCGAGCTGATGGAAGGAGCGACCCACAAGACGCCTCTTCGGCGGATAAGAAGACCGCAGGTTCGCGGAAGGGCTGTGCGCCGAGGTAGCGTGACGGGCTCGACGGTAGAGGAGTCGGGAAGCGAAACAGAAAAGACCCTGAAGCCCGAAGGATAAGATCCAGAGCCCTGCAACGATGAAACCGCTGCCATAGTCCATGGAGACGAACAGGATGGTTCTCGGGTGTGAGAAGGACCTCCACCCCTCCCCTGAGCCCATGGAGAGGAAAGCTCAAGATGCGCAGCGGAATTGCAGGTGAGCCGTGGAAAGCGCGGCGCGCGACACGCGCCGCAGTTCAAATAATCCAGAGGACCACCTCTAGACACACCAGAGGGGGCGATCAGGGAAGATCGCCGAAATCCACCGATCGATGCCCCGAACAATACCGAAGCGTATGGCCCTACCCCACCATGGAGCCCTAAGGAGGATCTAAGGGGATCCGAAGACCCCCAGCAAACCTATATAATGAGCTAGCCAGCACGAAGACAGCCTCTTATTCTTCTCAACGACTTAGCGACTACTTAGCGAGCAATCGAGCAAGCGATTATACGTAGCGATTCGGAGGAGAGAGAGAGAGAGAGAGAGAGAGAGAGAGAGAGAGAGAGAGAGAGAGAGAGAATGAACGAGATCCATACTTGTTGGAAACGAGAATGTGAGTCCTTATATGCTAAAGCGTCCCATTTGTTCCCTGCCGCAATTGTGACATCGCGTATTGTAATTTGTATTGTATAACGGGTGGTGATCCCCGGTCATTCGCGGCGTGTCGTATACCCTTTTGTAATACCGTGTCGAGGCAATCTAGAAAGAAGCCGTGAGTTCAGTATCCCGGCCCTGGGAATCCTTTGCCCATATCAGGGCAGGCAGTAGGATGGTGGAGGGCCTGCCCTCCTGTTGCTTGGATCTATAGAATTCACATCCTATTTTAGAGTAGAAGCAGATAATTATAATGCTTTTCATAGAAGATTACAGCTTACTTAATTCGAAACGTTGAAATGAGATGAGTCATGGCATTGTATAATACATTGCTACTCTATTTTCCCGACATGTAGACAAAACGAAGGGCAATCCTGTTGCATGGAGCTGTAGAATTTACATTCTTATGAAGTTTTAAAGCAGATAAGCATAGAGCTATGCATAAGAGATTACAGCATTCTTACTTTGAAACGATGAAATGGGATGCGCCAGCGCATTGCATGGAGAATTCTAGCTCGATTGCTTTAACAGACAGACACTACGGAGCGCCACGCCGTTGCATGGAATTATATACTTCACATTCTATTGAAGACCTCTAACAGTTAAGCATAATGTTATGGATGTATGATTACAGATTCTTCGCTTTGAAACGATGAAATGAGATGCGACATCGCGCTGCATGAAGTATTAGAAATGTCTTGCTTCGAAACGTAGAGATCCGGAAATGATATTCCGTTGCAAGTAAGTATAGGATTCACATCCTTCTGGGGTCTAGATGCAGACAAATGTAACATATTGCATAAAGCATTGCAATTTACCATGAATCATTGAAATGACTTGCGACATCGTGTTGAATGAAGCAATAGAACACTATTGCTTCGATACGCAGACATCTGGAAACGCTATTCCCTAGCAAGGAAGTGTTGCATTTACATACCTTTGAAGTGTAGACGAGGTATGAATAACACTTCGCGATGAATATTACATGTTATCATGCAACATAGAAATGAGATGCGATATCGCATTTTAAGTAGCATTAGACCTCTATTGCTCCGATATGTAAACAACTGGAAACGCTTTTTCCTAGCAAAGAAGTGTGGCATTTACATTCCATTTAAGAGTAGACGCGGTATACATAACAATTCGCAATGAACATTATATGTTATCACGACACATAGAAATGAGGTGCGATATCGCGATTGAAGAAGCATTAGAACACTATTGCTTCGATACGCAGACATCTGGAAACGCTATTCCCTAGCAAGGAAGTATTGCATTTACATCCTTTTGAAGTGTAGACGAAGAATGCATAACCATTCGCAATGAATATTACAACTTATCATGCAACATAGAAATCAGATGCGATATCGCGTTTTAAGAAGGATAAGAACTCTATTCCTGCCATACGTAGATATCAGGACAAACATTTCCTATCAAGGATGTATGGCATATAAATTCTTTTGTTGTGTATATGAGGTATACATTACACTTCCCAAAGAATATTATATCCTATCGTGAAACATAGAAATGAGATGCGATATCGCTTTTTAAGACGAATTAGAACTCTAGTGCTTCCATGCATAGACATCTGGAAGCGCATTTCCTAGCAAGGATGTGTGGCATTTACATTCTTTTGAAGTGTAGACGTGGTATACGTAACATTTTGCAATGAATATTATATCTTATCATGCAACATAGAAATGAGATGCGATATCGCGATTGAAGAAGTATTAGAACACTATTGCTCCGATACGCAGACATCTGGAAACGCTATTCCCTAGCAAGGAGGTGTTGCATTTACATACTTTTGATGTGTAGACGAGGTATGAATAACACTTTGCAAGGAATATTACATGTTATCATGCAACATAGAAATGAGATGCGATATCGCATTTTAAGTAGCATTAGAACTCAATTGCTCCGATAAGTAAACAACTGGAAACGCTCTTTCCTAGCAAGGAAGTGTGGCATTTACATACTTTTGAAGTGTAGACGAGGTATGAACAACACTTCGCACTAAATATTATATCTTATCATGCAACATAGAAATGAGATGCGATATCACGTTTTCAGAAGCATTGGAATTCTATTGCTTCGAAACGCAGACATCTGGATTCGCTATTTCCTAGGAAGGAATTGTTGCATCTACATTCTTTTGAAGTGCAGACGAGGTATACATAACACTTCGCAATGAATATCATATCTTATCAAGAAATATAGAACTGAGGTGCGATATCGCGGTTAAGGAAGCATTACAACTCTATTGCATCGATATGTAGACATCTGGAAACGCTATTTCCTAGCAAGGAAGTGTCGCATTTACATTCTTTTGTAGTATACATATCACTTCGCAATGAATATGATATCTTATCATGAAACATAGAAATGAGATGCGTTATCGCGATTTAAGAAGCATTGGAACTCCATTGCTTCGATAAGTAGACATCTCGAAACGCATTTCCTAGCAAGGAAGTGTTGCATTTGCATTCTTTTGAAGTGTAGACGAGGTATACATGTCTCTTCGCTATGAATATTATATCTTGTCGTGATACATAGGACTGAGATGCGATGTCGCGTTTTAATAAGCATTACAGCCCTATATCTTCGATACGTAGAAATCTGGAACCGCTATTCCCTAGCAGGGAAGTGTGGCATTTATATTCATTTGAAGTGTGTACGAGGTATACATAACACTTCGCTGTGAATGTAATAACTTATCATGCAACATAAAACTGAAATGCGTTATCGCGTTTTAAGAAGCATTACAACTCTATTGCTTCGATATGTAGGAATCTGAAAATGATATTTCCTAGCAAGGCAGTTTGGCATTTACATTCTTTGAAATGTAGACGAGGTATACAGAACACTTCGCAATGAATAATTATATCTTATCATGAAACATAGAACTGCTATGCGATATCGCTTTTTAAGAAGCTTTAGAATTCTATTGCTTCGATACGTAGACATCTGGAAACTATATTTCCTAGCAAGGAAGTGTGGCATTTACATTTTTTTGAAGTGTATGCGAGGTATACATAACACATCGGAATGAATATTATTTCTTATCATGAAGCATAGATATGCGATGCGATATCGCGTTTTAAAAACCGTTACAACTCTATTGCTGCGATACGTAGACATATGGAAACGCTATTTCCCTGTAAGGACGTGTGACATTAACATTCTATTCAAGTGTAGACGTGGTATACATATCACTTCGCCATGAATATTGTATCATATCATGAAACAATGAAATGAAATGCGATATCGCGTTTAAAGAAGCATTAGAACACAATTGCTTCGATACGTAGATATCTGAAAACGCATTTCCTGGCAAGGAAGTGTAGCATTCACATTCCTTTGAAGTGTAGACGAGGTATACATAGCACATCGTAATGAATATTATATCTCATCATTAAACATAGAAATGTAATGTGATATCGCGTTTTAAGAAGCATTAGAACTCTATTGTTTCGATACGTAGACATCTGCAGACGCTATTTCCTTTCAAGGAAGTGCCGCATTTACTTTCTTTTGAAGAGAATAGGAGGTATACATGGCACTTCGCAATGAACATTATATCTTATCATGAAATATAGAAGTGAGATGCGATATCGCGTTTTAAGACGCATTAGAACCCTATTGCCTCGATGCGGAGACATCTGCAAACGCTACTTCCTAGCACGGAAGTGTCGCATTTACATTATCTTGAACTGAATACGAGCTATATGTGACACTCCACAGTGGATATTATACCCTATCACGAAACATAGTAATGAAATGCGATATCGGGATTTAGGAAGCATTAGAAATCTACTGCTTCGATACGTAGACATCTGGAAACGCTATTTCCGAGCAAGGTAGTGTCGCATTTACATCCTTTAGAAGTGAATACAAGGTATACATGACACTTCGCAATGAATATTATATCTTATCATGAAACATAGAAATGAGATGCGATATCGCGTTATAAGAAGCATTAGAACTCTATTCCTTCGATACGTAGCATTCTGCAAGCGCTATTACCTAGCAAGGATGTGTCGCATTTACATTCTTTTGAAGTGAATGCGAGGTATAAATGACACTTCGCAATGAACATTATACCTTATCATGAAACATAGAAGTGAGATGCGATATCGCGTTTTAGGAAGCATTAGAACTCTATAGCTACGATGCGTAGACATCTGCAAACGCTATTTCCTAGCATGGAAGTGCCGCATTTACATTCTTTTGAAGTTAATACGAGGTATACATGACACTTAGCAATGAATATTGTATCTTATCATGAAACATAGAAGTGAGATGCGATATCGCGTTTTAAGAAGCATTAGAACTCAATTGCCACGATACGTAGACATCTGCAAACGCTATTTCCTAGCAAGGAAGTGTCGCATTTACATACTTTTGAAGTGAATACGAGGTATACATGACACTTCGCAATGAATATTGTATCTTATCATGAAAAATAGGAGTGAGATGCGATATCGCGTTTTAAGAAGCGTTAGAACTCTATTGCTACAATACGTAGACCTTTGCAAACGCTATTTACTAGCAAGGAAGTGTCGCATTTACATTCTTTTGAAGTGAATAGGAGGTCTACATGACACTTCGCAATGAATGTTATACCTTATCACGATAAAGAGAAACGAGTTGCGATATCGCGATTTATGCAGCATAAGAACTCTGTTTCTACGATACGTAGACATCTGCAAACGCTATTTCGTAGCAAGGAAGTGTCGCATTTACCTTCTGTTGAAGTGAATATGAGGTATACATGACACTTCGCAATGTATATTATATCTTATCACGAAACATATAAATTAGATGCGATATCGCGATTTAAGTAGCATTAGATCTCTAATGCTACGATACGTAGACATCTGCAAACGCTATTTCCTAGAAAGGAAGTGTTGCATTTACATTCTTTTGAAATGAATACACGGCACACATAACACTCCACAATTAATATTATATCTTATAATGAAACATAGAGGTGCGGTGCGATATCGCGTTTTAAGAAGCATTAGAACTCTACTGCTTCGATACGGAGACATCTGCAAACGCTATTTCCTAGCAAGGAAGTGCCGCATTTACATTCGATTGATGTGAATACGAGGTATACATGACACTTCGCAATGAATATCATATCTTATCACGAAACATAGAAATGAGATGTGATATCGCGATTTTAGAAGCACTACAACTCTATTGCTACGATACGTAGACATCTGCAAACGCTATTTCCTAGCAAGCAAATGTCGCATCTACTTTCATTTGAAGTGTAAGCTAGGTTTACATGACACTACGCAGTGAATATTATATCTTATCATGAAACATAGTAATGAGATGCAATATCGCGTTTTTAGAAGCATTAGAACTCTATTGCAACGATACGAAGACATCCGTAAACGCTATTTCCTAGCAAGGAAGTGTCGCATTTACATTCTTTTGAAGTGAATACGAGGTATACGTAACACTCCAAAATGAATATTATACCTTATCACGAAACATAGAAATGAAGTACGACATCTCGTTTTAAGAAGCAACAGTACTCTATTGCTGTGATACGTAGACACCTGCAAACAATATTTCCTAGCACGGAAAGGTCGCATTTACATTCTTGTGATGTGAAATCGAGGTATACATGACACTTCGCAATAAATATTATATTTTATCATGAAACATAGAAGTGAGATGCGATGTCGCGTTCTTAGAAGCATTAGAACACTATTGGTACGAAACGTAGACACTTGCAAACGCTAATTCCTAGCATGGAAGTGTCGCATTTACATACTTTTGAAGTGAATACGAGATATACTTGACACTCCGCAATGAATATTACATCTTATCATGAAACATAGGAATGAGTTGCTATATCGCGTTTAGAGATGAATTAGAACTCTATTGCTAATATACGTTGACACCTGCAAACGCTATTTCCTAGCATGGAAGTGTCGCATTTACATTCTTTTGAAGTGAGTACGAGGTACACGTGACACTTCGCCGTGAGTATTATATCTTATAATGAAACATAGGTATGAGATGCGATATCGCGTTTTGAGAAGCATGAGAACTCTATTGCTAATGTACGTAGACATCTGCTAGCGTTATTTCCTAGCAAGGGAGTGTTGCATTTACATTCTTTTGAAGTGAATACGAGGTATACATAACATTCCACAATGAAAATTATATCTTATTACGATACATAGAAATGAAATACGACTTCTCGTTTTAAGATGCAATAGAACCCTATTCCTACGATACGTTGACATCTGCAAACGCTATTTCCTAGCATGGAAGTGTCGCATTTACATTCTTTTGAAGTGAGTACGAGGTATACATGACACTTCGCAATGAGTATTATATCTTATCATGAAACATAGGAATGTGTTGCGATATCGCGTTTTAAGAAGCATTAGAATTCTATTGCTACGATACGTAGACATCTGCAAACGCTATTACCTAGAATGGAAGTGTCGCATTTACATTCTTTTGAAGTGAATACGAGGTATACGTAACACTCCAAAATGAATATTATACCTTATCACGAAACATAGAAATGAGGTACCACATCTCGTTTTAAGAAGCAACAGTACTCTATTGCTGTGATACGTAGACATCTGCAAACAATATTTCCTAGCACGGAAAGGTCGCATTTACATTCTTGTGATGTGAAATCGAGGTATACATGACACTTTGCAATAAATATTATATTTTATCATGAAACATAGAAGTGAGATGCGATATCACGTTCTAAGAGGTATTAGAACACTATTGCTATGACACGTAGACATCTGCAAACGCTATTTCCTAGCATGGAAGTGTCGCATTTACATTCCTTTGAAGTGAATACGAGATATACATGACACTTCGCAATGAATATTATATCTTATCTAAAAGATAGAAGTGAGATGCGATATCGCGTTCTAAGAAGCATTAGAACTCTATTCCTACGATACGTTGACATCTGCAAACGCCATTTCCTAACATGGAACTGTTGCATTTACATTCTTTTGAAGTGAATACGAGGTATACATGACACTTCGCAATAAATATTATTTGTTATCATGAAACATAGAAGTGAGATGCGATATCGCGGTCTAAGAAGCATTAGAACACTATTGCTGCGATACCTAGACATCTGCAAACGTTATTTCCTAGCAAGGAAGTGTTGCATTTACATTCTTTTGAAGTGAATACGAGGTATACATAACATTCCACAATGAATATTATATCTTATTACGAAACATAGAAATGAAATACGACTTCTCGTTTTAAGAAGCAATAGAACCCTATTGCTACGATACGTAGACATCTGCAAACAATATCTCCTAGCATGGAAGTGTCGCATTTACATTCTTTTGAAGTGAATACGAGATATACATGACACTTCGCACTGAGTAATATATCTTATTATGAAACATAGGAATGAGATGCGATATCGCGTTTTGAGAAGCATTAGTTCTCTATTGCTAATATACGTAGACATCTGCAAACTCTATTTCCTAGCATGGAAATGTCGCACTTACATATCATTGAAGTAAATACGAGGTATACATAACATTACACAATGAATATTATATCTTATTGCGAAACATAGAAATGAAATACGACATCTCGTTTTAAGAAGCATTAGTACTCTATTGCTACGATACGTAGACATCTGCAAACGTTATTTCCTAACAAGGAAGTGTTGCATTTACATTCTTTTGAAGTGAATACGAGATATACATGTCACTTCGCAATGAGTATTATATCTTATGATGAAACATAGGAATGAGATGCGATATCGCGTTTTGAGAAGCATTAGAACTCCATTGCTAATGTACGTAGACATCTGCAAACGTTATTTCCTAGCAGGGAAGTGTTTCATTTACATTCTTTTGAAGTGAATACGAGGTATACATAACATTCCACAATGAATATTATATCTTATTACGAAACATAGAAATGAAATACGACTTCTCGTTTTAAGAAGCAATAGAACCCTATTGCTACGATACGTTGACATCTGCAAACGCTATTCCCTAGCATGGAAGTGTCGCATTTACATTCTTGTGATGTGAGTACGAGGTGTACATGACACTCCACAATGAATATTATATCTTATTACGAAAAATAGAAATGAAATGCGACATCTCGTTTTAAGAAGCATTAGAACTCTATTCCTACGATACGTTGACATCTGCAAACGCCATTTCCTAACATGGAACTGTTGCATTTACATTCTTTTGAAGTGAATACGAGGTATACATGACACTTCGCAATAAATATTATTTGTTACCACGAAACAAAGAAATGAGATGCGATATCGCGATTTAAGTAGCATTAGAACTCTATTGCTACGATACGTAGACATCTGAATACGCTATTTCCTAGCAAGGAAGTATCGCATTTACATTCTTTTGAAGTGAATACGAGATATACATGACACTTCGCACTGAGTAATATATCTTATTATGAAACATAGGAATGAGATGCGATATCGCGTTTTGAGAAGCATTAGTTCTCTATTGCTAATATACGTAGACATCTGCAAACTCTATTTCCTAGCATGGAAATGTCGCACTTACATATCATTGAAGTAAATACGAGGTATACATAACATTACACAATGAATATTATATCTTATTGCGAAACATAGAAATGAAATACGACATCTCGTTTTAAGAAGCATTAGTACTCTATTGCTACGATACGTAGCCATCTGCAAACGCTATTTCCTAGCAAGGAAATGTCGCATTTACTTTCATTTGGAGTGTAAGCGAGGTATACATGACACTACGCAGTGAATATTATATCTTATCATGAAACATAGAAATGAGATGCGATATCGCGATATAATAAGCATTAGAACTCTATTGCTTCGATACGTTGACATCTGCAAACGCTATTTCCTAGCAAGGAAGATTCGCATTTACAATCTATTGAAGTGAATACCAGGTATACATGACACTTCGCAATGAATATTATATATTATCACGAAACATAGAAATGCAATGCAACATGTCGTTTTAAGAAGCATTAGAAATCTATTGCTACGATACGTAGACATCTGCAAACGATATTTCCTAGCATGGAATTGTCGCATTTACATTGTTTTGAAGTGAATACGAGGTATACATGACACTTCGCCAAGAATATTATATCTTATCACGAAACATAGAAATGAGGTGCTTTATCGCGTTTTGAGAAGCACTAGAACTCTATTGCTACGAAACGTAGACATATGAAAACGCTATTTCCTAGCAAGGAAGTGTCGCATTTACATTCTTTTGAAGTGTATACGAGGTATACATAACATTCGACAATGAATATTATATCTTATTACGAAACATTGAAATGAAATACGACTTCTCGTTTTAAGAAGCATTAGATCTCTATTGCTGCGATACGTAGACATCTGCAAACAATATTTCCATGCAAGGAAGAGTCGCATTTACATTCTTTCGAAGTTAATACGAGGTACACATGACACTTCTAGATAAATATTATACCTTATCACGAAACATAGAAATTAGATTCGATATCGTGATTTAAGAAGCACTAGAACTCTATTGCTACGATACGTAGACATCTGCAAACAATATTTCCTAGCATGGAAGTGTCGCATTTACATTCCTTTGAAGTGAATACGAGACATACATGTCACTTCGCAATGAGTATTATATCTTATAATGAAACATAGAAGTGAGATGCGATATCGCGTTTAAAGAAGCATTAGAACTCTATCGCTACGATACGTAGACATCTGCAAACGCTATTTCCTAGCAAGGAAGATTCGCATTTACAATCTATTGAAGTGAATACCAGGTATACATGACACTTCGCAATGAATATTATATATTATCACGAAACATAGAAATGCAATGCAACATGTCGTTTTAAGAAGCATTAGAAATCTATTGCTACGATACGTAGACATCTGCAAACGATATTTCCTAGCATGGAATTGTCGCATTTACATTGTTTTGAAGTGAATACGAGGTATACATGACACTTCGCAATAAATATTATTTGTTACCACGAAACAAAGAAATGAGATGCGATATCGCGATTTAAGTAGCATTAGAACTCTATTGCTACGATACGTAGACATCTGCAAACAATATTTCCTAGCATGGAAGTGTCGCATTTACATTCTTTTGAAGTGAATACGAGACATACATGTCACTTCGCAATGAGTATTATATCTTATAATGAAACATAGAAGTGAGATGCGATATCGCGTTTAAAGAAGCATTAGAACTCTATCGCTACGATACGTAGACATCTGCAAACTCTATTTCCTAGCATGGAAGTGTCGCATTTACATTCTCTTGAAGAGAATACGAGGTATACATGACACTTCGCAATAAATATTATATTTTATCATGAAACATAGAAGTGAGGTGCGATATCGCGTTCTAAGAAGCATTAGAACACCATTGCTACGAAACGTAGACATCTGCAGACGCTATTTCCTGGCATGGAGGTGTCGCATTTACATTCTTCTGTAGTGAATACGAGGTGTACATGACACTTCGCAATGAATATTATATCTTATCATGAAGCATAGAAATGAGATGCGATATCTCGTTTTGAGAAGCATTAGAACTCTATTGCTACGATACGTAGACATCTGCAAACTCTATTTCCTTGCAAACAATAGTCGCATTTACATTCTTTTGAAGTGAATTCGAGGTTTACATGTCACTTCGGAATGAACATTATAACTTATCACGAAACAAAGAAATGAGATGCGTTATCGCGATATAAGTAGCTTTAGAACCCTTTTGCTACGATACGTAGACATCTGAATACGCTATTTCCTAGCAACGAAGTGTCGCATTTGCATTCGTTTGGAGAGGAGACGAGGTATACATGACACTTCGCAATGAATATTATACCTTATCATGAAACATAGAAGAGAGATGCGATATCGCGTTTTAAGAAGCATTAGAACTCTATTGCCTCGGCGCGTAGACATCTGCAGACGCTATTTCCTAGCATGGAAGTGTCGCATTAACATTCTTTTGTAGTGAGTGCGATGTGTACATGACACATCGCAGTGAATATTATATCTTATCACGAAACATAGAAATGAGATGCGATATCGCGATTTAAGTAGCATTAGAACTCTATTGCTACGATACGTAGACATCTGAACAAGCTATTTCCTAGCAAGGAAGTGATGCATTTACATTCGATTGGAGAGAATACGAGGTATACGTGACACTTCGCAATGAATATTATATCTTATCATGAAACCTAGAAGAGATATGCGATATCGCGTTTTAAGAAGCATTACAATCCTATTGCCTCGATGCGGAGATATCTGCAAACGTTATTTCCTTGCATGGAAGTGTCGCATTTACATTCTTTTGATGTGAATTCAAGGTATACATGTCACTTCGGAAAGAATATTATAACTTATCACGAAACAGAGGAGAGAGGTGCGATATCGCGTTTCAAGAAGCATTAGAAATCTATGGCCCCGATGCGGAGACATCTGCAAACGCTATTTCCTAGCATAGAAGTGTCGCACTTTCATTCTTTAGAGGTGAATACGAGGTATACATGACAATTCGCAATGAATATTATATCTTATCACGAAGCATATAAATGAGATGCGATATCGCGATTTGAGTAGCATTAGAACGCTATTGCTACGATACGTAGACATTTGCAAACGCTATTTCCTAGCAAGCAATAGTCGCATTTACATTCTTTTGAAGTGAATACGAGGTATACATGATACTTCGCAATGAATATTGTATCTTATCATGAATCATACGAGTGAGATGCGATATCGCGTTTTAAGAAGCATTCGAACTCTATTGCCTTGACGCGCAGACATCTGCAGACGCTATTTCCTAGCATGGAGGTGTCGCATTTACATTCTTTTGAAGTGAATACGAGGTATACATGACAATTCGTAATGAATATTATATCTTATCACGAAACATATAAATGTGATGCGATATCGCGATTTAAGTAGCATTAGAACGCTATTGCTACGATACTTAGATATCAACAAACGCTATTTCCTAGTAAGCAATAGTCACGTTTACATTCTTTTGCAGTGAATTCGAGGTTTACATGACACTTGGGAATGAATATTATAACTTATCACGAAACATAGAAATGGGATGCGATATCGCGATCTAAGAAGCATTAGTACTCTATTGCTACGATACGTAGGCATCTGCAAACGCTATTTCCAAGCAAGGAATAGTCGCATCTACATTCTTTTGAAGTGAATACGAGGTATACATGACACTTCGCAATGAATATTATATCTTATAATGAAACATAGATGTGAGATGCGATATCGCGTTTTAAGAAGCATAAGAACTCTATTGCCTCGACGCGTAGACATCTGCAGACGCTATTTCCTAGCATGGAAGTGTCGCATTTACATTCTTTTGTAGTGAATACGAGGTGTACATGACACTTCGCAATGAATATTATATCTTATCACGAAGCATAGAAATGAGATGCGATATCGCGTTTTAAGAAGAGTCAGAACTCTATTGCTTCGATACGTAGACATCTGCAAATGCTATTTCCTATAGAAAGCGAGTGTCGCATTTTCATTAATATGAAGTGTATGCGAGATATAAGTGACACTTCGCAATGGATATTATATCTTTTCATGAAACATAGAAATGAGCTATGATATCGCGTTATAAGAAGCATTAGAACTCCATTGCTACGATACGTAGATATCTGGAGACGCTATTTCCTAGCAAGGAAGTGTCGCTTTTACATTCTTTAGATGTGTAGACGAGGAATACGTAACACCTCGCAATGAATATTATATCTTATCATGAGACATAGAGATGAGGTGCGATATCGCGTTTTAAGAAGAATTATAACTCTATAGCTTCGATACAGAGATATCTGGGAGCGTAATTTCCTAGAAAGGAAGTGTCGCATTTTGTGACGTCAGGCTTACCGCCTGCCACCCATCAACCTCCTCGCACCCCACAGCCTCAACTCCTGGACGCATGCAACCAGCCAAACTCGCCTGCAGAACCAGCAACTGGACGCGCATACCTGGACGCGCTCACTCACACCGAGTTCCGCTGCCTCACTCGCACCGCCGAGTATACCTGTCTCGCTCGTACCGGACACCAGTGTCTCACTCGCAACACCGAGTATACCTGTCTCGCCCGCACCAAGGACGGGCAGCCCTATCTCCCTCGCACCGAGGATTCCGTCCTGCAGGAAGACGTAGCCGCAGCCCATCTCCTGAATGGGGTCTTTTCCAATTCCGGGAACAGGATCTGCTAGAACCTATATACTACTTCTAAGCTAGGACATACATACCACATCATGACGCATATATAAGAATTCATAGATCTAAGTTACACTAAGTAAGATGCGTCCAGCCAGCGGCATGCGCCGCTAGCCCCACCACGAGCCGCGAGTCCCCACTCGCTGGACCGCGCACTCTCCGCCTCGAGACACTAGTCCCCCACTCTCGGGACCGCGATCTCCCTACCACGAGCGTCCGCGACCATAGCGCCCCGCGAACCGAGGAGGTCAGAGACGCGTCTCCAGAGCACACACTCTGACTCGAGATCTCCTACCGAGGAGTCAAAACCTCTAGTTCTAGATCGTTAGCCACCTCAATGTGGGGTTCAGGCATCGTATTTCTATTTCCATTTTAACTTAGTCTTAGTCTTAGAATAATTCCAGTTCTTGTATACTTTAAACATAGAATATATTTTATTTTTACTTTTACTACATCCAAGTACAAGTTCTTTTACCAAGTCTACTATTTCCACATCCATTAATTTTATCAAGTGTTTATAATACTAGTTCTACTCTTAACATTACATTTAACTACGAATTCTTCCACGGGTTCTTCCATACAACAGGGGCTGCTCTTCATCAAATTGAAGGAGTATAGAAATCGGCTTTGTGACGTTGAAACCGCCGCTTATCCTTCAGATCTTAGTCCAAAGTACAGAAAAACCTGGTGAATGAATCGTGCTTCCGGCTTGCGAAGAACGCGACGTGCAACTAGGAAGAATTTCATACGATCACTTGTGCGTGAATATTTGGAGGGCGTTCCGACAGACCTCGTATACCAGCGACCTGCCTTCGCACCAGCCCAGACGCAGCTTTCCTAAGCGACCGTCGACGCTTCCGATCCAGACACCACGACGCATCACGACGATTCTGCCACATTCAGAACCATTGCTGAATTCCGACCGCCGTCCTCCTCTTCGCTGGCGACTTTTCGAGATTTCCGTAGCAGCCAACAGAACGAAATCCGCTACGATCCCAGCGAAAGATCCTCCACGCCGTTTCTACGTACAAATCGAGAGAGAAGTCATCGAAAGGTAGGGTCATTCCATTATTATCGCGAGTGTTTTCGCTAGTGTCGTGTCAGCCGAAATTGTCGGACCCGGTCTTAACGCGTTCCCGCTGACCGAATTACCGAAAAATAGGTTCGTGCCCTAAAGCCTCCGGAGCAACGGAAAATAGTTTCACCGGACGTGTTACCTCGTATTCACCTCAAAAGAATTTAAATGCGACACTTCCTTGCTAGGAAATAAGGTTTGCAGATATCTACGTATCGAAGAAATAGAGCTCTAATGCTTCTTGAAACGCCATATCGCATCTCATTTCTATGTTTCATCATAAGATATAACATTCATTGCGAAGTGTCATGTATACATCGTATTCCTCTCAAGAGAATGTAAATACGACACTTCCTTTCTAGGAAATTACGTTTCCAGATGTCTACTTATCGAAGCAATAGAGTTCTAATGTTTCTTAAAACGCGATATCGCATCTCATTTCTATGTTTCATGATAAGATATAATATTCATTGTGCAGTGTTATGTATATCTCGTCTACACTTCAAATGAATGTAAATGCGATACTTCCTTCCTAGGAAATAGCGTTTGCAGATGTCTACCTACCGATGCAATAGAGTTCTAATGCTTTTTAAATCGCGATATCGCATCTCATTTCTATGCTTCATGATAAGATATAAGATTCATTGCGAAATGTCATGTATAAGTCGTATTCACTTCAATGGAATGTAAATGCGACACTTCCTTGCTAGGAAATGACGTATTCAGACGTTTACGTATCGTAGCAATAGAGTTCTAATGCTACTTAAATCTCGATATCGCATCTCATTTATATGTTTCGTGATAAGATATAATATTCATCGCGAAGTGTCATCTACACCTCGTATTCACTTCAAAAGAATGTAAATGCGCCACTTCCATGCTAGGAAATAGCGTTTGCTGATGTCTCCGCATCGATGCCATAGAATTCTAATGCTTCTTAAAACGCGATATCGCATCTCTCTCCTATGTTTCATGATAAGAGATAATATTCATTGCGAAGTGTCATGTATACCTCGCATTCACTACAAAAGAATGAAAATGCGACACTTCCATGCTAGGAAATAGCATCTGCAGATGTCTACGCGTCGAGGCAATAGCGTTCTAATGCTTCTTAGACCGCGATATCGCATGTCATTTTTATGTTTCGTGATAAGTTATAATATTTATTCCGAAGTGTCATGTAAACCTCGAATTCATTTCAAATGAATGTAAATGCGACTATTGCTTGCTAGGAAATAGCGTTTGCAGATATCTCCACATCGAGGCAATAGGGTTCTAATGCTTCTTAAGACGCGATATCGCATCTCACTTATATGTTACATGATAAGATATAATGTTCATTGCGAAGTGTCATATATACCTCGTATTCGCTTCAAAAGAATGTAATTGCGACACTTCCTTGCTAGGAAATAGCGTATTCAGATGTCCACGTATCGTAGCAATAGAGTTCTAATGCTACTTAAATCGCGATATCGCAACTCATTTCTACGTTTCGTGATAAGATATAATATTCATTGCGAAGTGTCATGAACACCTTGTATTAACTTCAAAAGAATGTAAATGCGACACTTCCATGCTAGGAAATAGCGCTTGCAGATGTCTACGTTTCGAAGCAATAGTGTTCTAATGCCTCTCAAAACGCGATATCGCATCTCATTTCTATGCTTCATAATAAGATATAACGTTCATTGTGAAGTGTCATGTATACCTCGTATTCACTTCAAAAGAATGTAAATGCGACACTTCTTTGCTAGGAAATGGCGAATTCAGACGTCTACGTATCGTAGCAATAGAGTTCTAATGCTACTTAAATCGCGATATCGCATCTCATTTATATGTTTCGTGATGAGATATAATATTCATCGCGAAGTGTCATGCATACCTCGTATTCACTTCAAAGGAATGTAAGTGCGACACTTCCATGCTAGGAAATACCGTTTGCAGATGTCTCCGCATCGAGGCCATAGAGTTCTAATGCTTCTTTAAACGCGATATCGCATATCTCTTCTATGTTTCATGATAAGATATAATGTTCATTGCGAAGTGTCATGTACACCTCGTATTCACTTCAAAAGAATGTAAATGCGACACTTCCATGCTACGAAATAGCGTCTGCAGATGTCTACACGTCGAGACAATAGAGTTCTAATGCTTCTTAGATCGCGATATCGCATCTCATATATATGTTTCGTGATAAGATATGATATTCATTGCGAAGTGTCATGTATACCTCGTATTCACTTCAAAAGAATGTAAATGCGACACTTCCATGCTAGGAAATAGCGTTTGCAGATGCCAACGTATCGTAGCAATAGAGTTCTAATGCTTCTTAGATAGCGATATCGCATCTCAAACCTATGATTCGTGATAAGTTATAATATTCATTCCGAAGTGTCATGTATACCTCGAATTCACTTCAAAAGAATATAAATGCGACACTCCCATGGTAGGTAATAGCGTTTGCAGACATCTGCGCATCGGGGCAATAGGGATCTAATGCTTCTTAAAAAGCGATGTCGCATCTGTCTTCTATGTTACATGATAAGATGTAATATTCATTGAGAAGTGTGATGTATACCTCGTATTCACTTCAAAAGAATGTAAATGCGACTATTGCTTGCTAGCAAATAGCGTTTGCAGATGTCTACGTATCGTAGCAATAGAGTTCTAATGCTACTTAAATCGCGATATCGCAACTCATTTATATGTATCGTGATGAGATATAATATTCATTGTGAAGTGTCATGTATACCTCGTATTCAGTTCAAAAGAATGTAAGTGCGACAATACCATGCTATGAAATAGCGTTTGCAGTTGTCTACGTATCGTAGCAATAGCTTTCTAATGCTACTTATATCGCGATATCACATCTCATTTCTATGTTTCGTGATAAGATATAATATTCATTGCGAAGTGTTACGTATACCTCGTATTCACTTCAAAAGAATGTAAATGGGACACTTCCATGCTAGGAAATAGCGTCTGCAGATGCCTAATCGTCGAGGCAATAGAGTTCGAATGCTTCTTTGATCGCGATATCGCATCTCTCTTCTATGTTTCATGATAAAATACAATATTCATTGCTAAGTGAAATGTATACCTCGTATTAACTTCAAAAGAATGTAAGTGCGACACTTCCATGCTAGGAAATAGCGTTTTCAGATGTCTCCGTATCGTAGCAATAGAGTTCTAATGCTTCTCAGAACGCGATATCGCATCTCATTTCTGTGTTTCATGATAAGATATAATATTCATTGCGAAGTGCTATGTATACCTCGCATTCGCTTCAAAAGAATGTAAATGCGACACTTCCTTGCTTGGAAATAGCGCTTGCAGATGTCTACGTATCGAAGCAACAGAGTTCTAATGCTTCTCAAAACGCGATATCGCATCTCATTTCGATGTCTCATGATAAGATATAATATTCATTGCGGATTGTCATGTATTCTCGTCTGCAGTTCAAAAGAATGTAAAGGCTACACTTCCTTGCTAGGAAATAGCGTTTGCAGATGACTAGCTATCGTAGCAATAGAGTTCTAATGCTTCTTAGAACGCGATATCGCATCTCATTTCTATGTTTCATGATAAGATATAATATGCATTGTGCAGTGATATGTATACCTCGTATTCACTTCAAAAGAATGTAAATGCGACACTTCCTTGCTAGGAAATAGCGTTTGCAGTGTTCTACGTATCGTAGCAATAGTTCTAATGCTTCTTAGAAGGCGATATCGCATCTCATTTCTATTTTTCATGATAAGATATAATATTCATTGCGAAGTGTCATGTATTCTCGTCTACACGTCAAAAGAATGTAAATGCAACACTTCCTTGCTAGGGAATAGCGTTTCCAGATGTCTAGGTATCGAAGCAATAGAGTTCTAATGGGGAGGGGTAGAGGTCCTTCTCACACCCGAGAACCATCCTGTTTGTCTCCATGGACTATGGCAGCGGTCTTATCGTTGCGGTGCTCTGGATCGTATCCTTCGGGCTTCAGGGTCTCTTCTTGCTCACTTCCCGACTCCTCCACCGACGATCCCGTCACGCTACCTCGGCGCACAGCCCTTCCGCTAACCTGCGGTCTTATTATCTGCCGAAGAGGCGTCTTATGGGTCGCTTCTTCCATCAGCTCGCCAGTCTTATCCGTCGAACGGTGAGAGAGAACCGAACGGGGGGGGGGGGGGGGGGGGAGGTTCTACCATCGTGTATTTCACGCTCCTCGCAAATACAGTTATCGCAATGGTCCGTGTCGCGCTTCTCGCGTGGGTGGTGATCTGCGAGGTAGTCTAACCGAAGAAGGGGGGGGGGGGGGGGGGGAGCGAGCCTTGTGACGTCACCACGTCACAGTACATACAAATTTGCGATTAAGTAGCTATGTGTTCAAATTCAATTCCGAATAATGCACTAAAAAGCATCCCAGATAACAAACGGCAAGATGGTAGCGACACCATACCGGCACTATATTGCCACTTCCGAGGAGTGTCAACTGATTCGTAGTCATCTGTGACCGGATTCGTTAACTAAAATGCCAGAACGTGTTACCAGCACGTTCTAGACAAGCGAATCGCGCAGCACCAGCACCATGGTGACACGCGTATCATCGCTCCATTCATGAATCTCCTCAGCAATGACGCAGGATCACATTTGGCAATGGGGAACCTGTGCTTTCATACAAATTAGAACCGTTAGATGTCAGTAGATGTTCAGCATATGAGTATTGATAGATATTTTGATGGTCGTTTTCCTATATTTATAGTTATTGAGCGAGTCGTATATATTTCTTTCAATCCATCATAGACTAAAAATATTATTTATAAAAAAAATATTATTTATAAAATAAAAATTCATGCTGTTGCGTCCCTAACTTCGCCTTGTGTAATTTTTGAAATAACATGCTGTCATCGTATTTAATGTAACCCTCAATTGCATGAATTTGCAACAATAAATTGAAGAAAATATATATAAAATAAGTGTGTATATTTTTATGACAAAGTAATTATCGACTTTATGGAAAAAATCGCCCTATCGAGCTAGTTTATAGAAAATAATAAAATCAAGTTCTTATATCTTTGTTTTGTGCCGGTGTATCTATTTTGGAATCAAAATAAATAAATTGCGCAGTTTAGTCATTTTTCATATTTGCTTATAATTTTTATGGAAACAGCTTCCCCATTAGTAAATGTCAGCCTACGCCACAACCACGCGTGTAGCTATGGTGAGCTGATAGTGTCATTGTCACGGCCGTGTAGTCCGTGTGCTATATCTCGGTGCTTTAATAGTGCCGTGATACGAAAGCCCCCCCAGTACTAACAGTATGCCATTTCGAAAGCTGTGTAGGAGCACTTTGTTAGCACAGTTCTGTCACGGAATTCGTTCCATCCGTTGTCATTGGCGTGCCAATCGCTGGCTGTTTGGGATATTGTAGTGCATGAGGCAGACTTGTTCCTTATCATCGTCAAGGAGATGGATTTTCACTCCCCCCTTTTTGAATTTTTTAAATTATTGTTTGGAATTTTTGCCGTTTCTGTATCTCTATGACCGCATTGTGGATTCAACTTATGTACGATCTTTTTGGTCTTCATCTTTTGTTACATGTAATATTATATATGTGATGCACGTTTGTTATGTAATGCTCCGATTTGTATGCCTCAGATACTTTTATTCTTTGGTAAAGCAACTTATTCGATTAATATATATTTATTAGACATAGATATAAACAATTAGAAAAATGTTATTAAAACGCTGTTAAATATGATGTTGCAATTATATATTTAAGGTCTGAAGATGTAGATGCAATTAATGGCCGATATTTTACGTGATCCAATCGACGTATCGAGTGAGGCTATGAAATATAAAAATCTCTTACGGATTCTTCGACCTCTTTACATGTTAAATGAATGATTAGTTCTGCAAGACAAGAAGCCTGAATTAGTGAGATATCTAGGAACATAAGTAATTTGTAAGTAACACATCTTTTCTCTTTGAAATATTTGCCTTTGCATAGAATAGAACGTATAGATATAATTGCCTGTTTGTACGCATTTCGGTCCAATTCTATTATAGCCTTTGAGCAGAAGTAATATTGATTATACTTAATTTTTGCAATAGTTCCTTAATTAACAGATTTTATTAACCTAGAATCATCATTTGACGGATGTATGAATCTACTTTGTAGCTCTATCAGTTTCTTTTTCTGCTCGCTACTTTCCATTTTCAGTTCCGTATACTTATCCTTTATCACCATCATATATGTTGCGTAAAATTACAATAACTTTTTGTCCACAAATTTTGCGGATATTTCAATTAAATTTCCTTTGATTAAATAAACGGAAATTAAAAAACAGTGGCACGTACCATTTCTTGGAAACGTTGTATCGTAATTTGCATCTGACTGTTTTGAAAGGCACGCACTTTACTTAACGTTTGCAATGATTCGGTTAGCGAAGTAAAGTAATATTCTACTTTCGAAATTGTTGGCTCTTGTAATTCTAAGGCAAATATATTCATCTGTCGACATCGTGAACATTGTTTTTTGGCAAAATTCCAGAAAAACAAATATACTATAAGTAAAATAATAAACATCATAATATTAAATTTAACTCTGTTCATCGTTGCCTTGTTGGACACATCCATAACAATATACAGGGTGGGGCAGTAATAATTAGCACCTCAGATATCCACGAAACTATAAGTTTCATAGAAGTTTTTGCTAATATAAAATTGCATAGTACAAAGGGGCCATCCGTTGATGAAAATAGTTTTCTTGTAAGTGGAGTTATGTTGGACATATGAAGGTTACCTTCATTTTTTAAAATGAATTGGTATGTCCATTCTTCCGTAATACGATGGAGCATTTTAAAGCAAGTTTAACGATCTGTAACATGAAGGCATTGAAGGTTACAAAAAGTAAAGAAAGGCGATAATACTCACGGTTTTGATAGTAAATGAAACATACGTATTGTGAACAGTGGTGCAAGGCGTAATACTTACCGTTTACTTCACTGTGAATAAACACTTTTCGAAGGGCATTTCAATAGTTTGCAGCATAAGTTAAACATGATAAGATTAGTATTGAAAAATCGGTTCGAATACGTTTGGTTAGGCTGTTCTTTGTGTCGTTCATTTTATATAAGTACTGAGCTGCGGATTCCTGAGGACAGCTCACAAAATTGTTGAACTATGGAAGATTATCATTGTGAATCTGAATCCAAAGGTAATTAATTTCCATTAGATTGTAAACAGATCTCAATGTTTCATTTTAGATAGTAAGATTAAATACTCTTTACAAAACTACAAGAATGGATACATACCTTTCTGTTATTATTATTTCATAAAGAATTATAATTGCAATTATATAGTTCATTACGATAAAAAATATTTCTCAGAAAATTCTAAATATTAAATTAAAGAATCAAGTAAAACATTTTTAATAATTACGAATATGAAAAATACTTGAACATTCCAATAGAAAGATGTCTAAACAGGAGTTAGAAAAGTCAAACATTCAATTTCAATTCCAGAATTCATCTATAAGAGGTAAAATGTTTCGAAAGCTTTAATTACAGTCTTTAGTGCAAGCAGTTGGGCAGTATTTCAATTTTTAAGAAAATTGATGAAAGTCAGCCATTTTGAAGTGGTCAGAATCTTTGTCGTTTGAGCAATAAGTGAATAACAAATAACTGCATAAATTCCAGGCTTAAAAACTTATGGATTAAATCCTATGCAGACTCGTTTATGAGCGAGTTACTAAATAATAATCCACACTAAGTAATCATTTTAAAACTTAAACGATTACATCTCGCGAACTTTCAAAGATATCAGAAGCGTGAAAAGTATGTGGTTTATCAAAAACTCTTCTAAAAGAACGGACGAAGCCAATAGAAATTTTTGTTGAAGTAAGCAAGTTTTAAAGTTCTAAGCAACGCGATGGCCCTTATCTGCCTATGTTTCATAGCAAGTAAGTTCTGAATTTCTATGAAATCCGATGGAATTTCTCACTACTAACGTTTCAAAGTAAGTTCTCAAATTCTCAGTTCTACGTTTAAAACTATGTGTGTTCTATATATCTATGTAAAGTGATGGTTCCTATTAGTTGTGACGGAAACCTATATATAGTAAGTCAGGGAAGCTCGAAGGGGTTAATTATCTAAATGCTTTAAGGTGTAAAACGTATTTTAATCTAAAGCGATCTATCGTTCCAAGGTATCCGCTCACGTACAACTTTTCTTGATCGCCAGCTGCTCAGAAAGTAGCAAAGGGATAGACTACACGACCCTGGGAACCCTGGGGCGGAACAACCCTTGAAACTTCGAAATGGTCCTCCTCTCGACTACGCCTAGCCAAGTACACACACCCAGGTCGCGAAATACTGAAGTCACGGCATGTTTATTTATGGTCTCGACGTGGGTTTAACTAAGATGGGCTATGGGAAACTACGCAACACGCCGCAAATTACCGGGTATCATAACCCGCTTCACGATATAAAATACAATATACAATATGCGACACAAGAAATGGGACGCTTTAGCGAATAAGCTCTCACGTTCTCTTCTTCAGGTTCCTTGAATTCGCTGGTGGTCCTCGGGTCTCCTGCATCCTCCTCGGGGCTCCTTGGTGGAGTGGGCTGTTGGCTTCGGTATTGTTCGAGTCCATCGATCAGTGGATTTCGGCGATTTCCTCTTCTCGCCCCCTTGGGTGTCCCTGAGGGGATCCTCCTGATCATTTAAATTGCGTAGCGCCTCGCGAGCCGCGCTCTCATGGCCCACCTGCAGGGCCGCTGGACTTTTGACTTGTCTTTAGGGGGTTAAGAATGGTTAAGGACCTTCTCACATCCCAGAGCATTATAAAGCACAAAAGCAGATAAGCATAATGCGATGCATAGAACTTTACAACATTCTAACTTACTTTGAACTGTTTATATGAAATGCAATATTGAGGTGCATGAAGCATGACAAATTAAATGCTTCGGCACCTGGACATCTAGAAACGCTATCCCCGGGCAAGAAAGTGTAGGGTTCACACTCAATTCATATGCAGAAGCAGATAAACATAACGCGATGCTATGAATATTACATCTTATCATGAAATATAGAAGTAAGATGCGCAGCCGCGTTTTACGAAGCATTAGAACTCTATTGCTTCTAAACCTTCAGATATAGAAACGATATTCCGTAGCAAGGAAGTGATCCATTTACATTCATTTGAAGTGTAGAGGAGATATACATAACGCGTTGCATTGAAATTACATCTTATCATGTGACTTAGAATTGATATGCGATATTGCGTTTTATAAAGAGTTAGAAATCTATTGCTTCGATGCGTAGACATCTAGAAACGCAATTTCCTAGCCAAGAAGTGTGGCATTTGCATTCTTTTGAAATGTAGACGAGGTATACATAACACTTCGCAATGAATATTATAGCTTATCTTGAAACCCAGAAATGAGATGCGATATCGCGTTTTAAGAAGCAGTGGAACCCTATTGCTTGGGTACGTAGACATCAGAGAACACTATTTCCTAGCAAGGATGTGTGGCCTTCACATTTTTTTAAAGTGTATACGAGGTCCACATAGCTCTTTGCAAAGAATATTGCATCTTATCATGATACGTAGAAATGAGATGCGATATCGCATTATAAGCAGCATTAGAACTCTATTGCTTGGATGCGCAGACATCTGGAAACGCTATTTCCTAGCAAGGAAGTGTGGTATTTGCAATCTCTGGAAGTGTAGTCGACGTATACATAATACTTCGCAATGAATATTATAACTTATCTTGAAACCCAGAAATGAGATGCGATATCGCGTTTTAAGAACCATTTGAACTCTATTTCTTCGATTCGTAGACATATGGAAACGCTATCTCTTAGAAAGGAAGTGTGTCATTTACATTCCATTGAAGTGCAGACGAGGTATACACAACATTTGGCAATGGATATTGTAGCTTATCGTGAAACATAGAAATGAGATGCGATATTGCGTTTTAGAAGCATTAGAACTCTAATGCTTCGATACGTAAACAATCGGATACGTATTTCTTGGCAAGGAAGTGTGGCATTTACATTCTTTTGAGGTGTAGACGAGGTATACATAACACTTCGCATTGAATATTATATTTTATCATGAAACATATAGTTTAGATGCGATATCGCGTTTCAAGAAGCATTAGAACTCTATTGTTTCGACACGTAGTCATCTGGAAACGCTATTTCCTAGCAAGGAAGTGACACATTTACATCCTTTGAAGAGAATACGAGGAATACATGACACTTCGCAATGAATATTATATCTTATCATGAAACATGGAAGTGAGATGCGATATCGCGTTTTAAGGAGCAGTAGAACTCTATTGCTACGATACGTAGACATATGCAAACGCTATTTCCTAGCATGTATGTGTCGCATTTACATTCTTTTGGAGTGTAGACGAGGGATACATAACACTCCACAATGAATATTATATCTTATCATGAAATATAGGAATGAAGTGGTATATCGCGTTTTGAGAAGCATTAGAACCCTATTGCTAATATACGTAGACATCTGCAAACTCTATTTCCTAGCAGGGAAATGTTGCACTTACATTCCATTGAAGTGAATACGAGGTATACATAACATTACACAATGAATATTATATCCTATCACGAAACATAGAAATGAAATGCGACATCTCGTTTTAAGAAGCATTAGACCTCTAATGCTACGATACGTAGACACATGGAAACGCTATTTCCTAGCATGTAAGTGTCGCATTTACATTCTTTAAAAGTGATTACGAGATATACATGACACTTCGCAATGAATATTATATCTTATCATGAAACATAGAAATGACATGCGACATCTCGTTTTAAGTAGCATTAGAACTCTATTGCTACGATACGTAGACATCTGCAAATGTTATTTCCTAGCAAGGAAGTGTCGCATTTACATTCTTTTGAAGTGAATACGAGGTATACATGACACTTCGCAATCAATATTATATCTTATCATGAAACATAGAAGTGAGATGCGATATCCCATTTTAAGAAGCATTAGAACTCTATTGCTACGATGCGTAGACTTCTGCAAATGTTATTCCCTAGCAAGGAAGTGTCGCATTTACATTGTTTTGAAGTGAATACGAGGTATACATAACAGTCCACAATGAATATTATGTCTTATCAAGAAACATAGAAATGAAATGCGACATCTCGTTTTAAGAAGCATTAGAACGCTATTGCTACGATACGTAGACATCTGCAAACGCTATATCCTAGCATGGAAGTGTCGCATTTACATTCTTTCGAAGTGAATACGGGGTATACATGACACTTCGCAATGAATATTATATCTTATCATGAAACATAGAAGTGAGATGCGATATCGCGTTTTAAGAAGCATTAGAACTCTATTGCTACGATACATAGACATTTGCAAACGCAATTTCCTAGCATGGAAGTGTCTAATTTACATTCTTTTGAAGTGAATACGAGGTATACATAACACTCTACAATAAATATTATATCTTATCTCGAAACCTATAAATGAAATGCGTTATCGCGATTTAAAAAGCATTGGATCTCCATTGCTTCGATACGGAGACATCTGCAAACGCTATTTCCTAGCATGAAGTGTCGCATTTACATTCTTTTGAAGTGAATACGATGTATACGTAACACTCCATAATGAATATTATATCTTATCACGAAACATAGAAATGAAATGCGACATCTCGCTTTAAGTAGCATTAGTACTCTATTGCTGTGATACGTACATCTGCAAACGCTATTTTCTAGCATGGAAGTTTCGCATTTACATTCTTTTGAAGTGAATACGAGATATACATTACACTTCGCAATGAATATTATATCTTATCATGAAACATAGGAATGAGTTGCGATATCGCGTTTTGAGAAGCATTAGAGCTCTATTCCTACGATACGTAGACATCTGCAAACGCTATTTCCTAGCATGGAAGTGTCACACTTACATTCTTTTGAAGTGAATACGAGGTATACATGACACTTCGCAATGAGTATTATATCTTATCTCGAAACATAGAAGTGAGATGCGTTATCGCGATTTAAGAATCGCTGGAACTCCATTGCTTCGATACGGTGACATCTGCAAACGCTATTTCCTAGCATGAAGTGTCGCATTTACATTTTTTTGAAGTGAATACGAGGTATACATAACACTCCATAATGAATATTATATCTTATCACGAAACATAGAAATGAAATGCGACATCTCGTTTTAAGTAGCATTAGTACTCTATTGCTGTGATACGTAGACATCTGCAAACGCTATTTCCTAGCATGGAAGTTTCGCATTTACATTCTTTTGAAGTGAATACGAGATATACATGACACTTCGCAATGAATATTATATCTTATCATGAAACATAGGAATGAGTTGCGATATCGCGTTTTGAGAAGCATTAGAGCTCTATTCCTACGATACGTAGACATCTGCAAACGCTATTTCCTAGCATGGAAGTGTCACATTTACATTCTTTTGAAGTGAATACGAGGTATACATGACACTTCGCAATGAGTATTATATCTTACCTCGATACATAGAAGTGAGATGCGTTATCGCGATTTAAGAATCGCTGGAACTCCATTGCTACGATGCGTAGACATCTGCAAATGCTATTTCCTAGCATGTAAGTGTCGCATTTACATTCTTTTGAAGTGAATATGAGGTATACATGACGCTTCGCAATGAATATTATATCTTATCATGAAACATAGAAGTGAGATGCGATATCGCGTTTTAAGAAGCATTAGAACTCTATTGCTACGATACATAGACATTTGCAAACGCTAGTTCCTAGCATGGAAATGCCGCATTTACATTCTTTTGAAATAAATACGAGGTATACATGACACTTCGCAATGAATATTATATCTTATCTCGAATCGTAGAAGTGAGATACGATATCGCGATTTAAGAAGCACTAGAATTCTATTGCTACGATGCGTAGACATCTGCAAATGTTATTTCCTAGCAAGGAAGTGTCGCATTTACATTCTTCTGAAGTGATTAGGAGATATACATGACACATCGCAATGAATACTATACCCTATCATGAAACATAGGAATGAGTTGCGATATCGCGTTTTGACAAGCATTAGAACACTATTGCATCGATACGTAGGCATCTGCAAGCGCTACTTCCTAGCAGGGAAGTGCAGCTTTTACATTCTTCTGAAGTGAATACGAGATATACATAACATTCCACAATGAATATTACATCTTATTACGAAACATAGAAATGAAATACGACTTCTCGTTTTAAGAAGCATTAGAACGCTATTGCTACGATACGTAGACATCTGCAAATGCTATTTCCTAGCATGGAAGTGTCTCATTTACATTCTTTTGAAGTGAATACGAGATATACATGACACTTCGCAATGAATATTGTATCTTATCATGAAACATAGGAACGAGTTGCGATGTCCCGTTTTGAGATGAATTAGAACTCTATTGCTACGATACGTAGACATCTGCAAACGCTATTTGCTAGCAGGGAGGAGTCGCATTTCCATGCTTGTGATGTGAGTACGATGTATACATGACACTTCGCAATGAATATTATATCTTGTCATGAAACATAGAAGTGAGATGCGATATCGCGATTTGAGAAGCGCCAGAACTCTATTGCTACGATGCGTAGACATCTGCAAATGCTATTTCCTAGCAAGAAAGTGTCGCATTGACATAGTTTTGAAGTGAATACGAGGTATACATAACACTCCACAACGAATATTATATCTTATCACGGAACATAGAAATGAAATGCGACATCTCGTTTTAAGAAGCATTAGAACTCTATTGCTACGATACGTAGACATCTGCAAACGCTATTTCCTAGCATGTAAGTGTCGTATTTACATTCTTTTGTAGTGAATATGAGGTATACATGACGCTTCGCAATGAATATTATATCTTATCATGAAACATAGAAGTGAGATGCGATATCGCGTTTTAAGAAGCATTAGATCTCTATTGCTACGATACATAGACATTTGCAAAGGCAATTTCCTAGCATGGAAGTGTCACATTTACATTCTTTTGAAGTGAATACGAGGTATACATGACACTTCGCAATGAGTATTATATCTTATCCCGAAGCATAGAAGTGAGATGCGTTATCGCGATTTAAGAATCGCTGGAACTCCATTGCTTCGATACGGAGACATCTGCAAACGCTATTTCCTAGCATGAAGTGTCGCATTTACATTCTTTTGAAGTGAATACGATGTATACATAACACTCCATAATGAATATTATATCTTATCACGGAACATAGAAATGAAATGCGACATCTCGTTTTAAGTAGCATCAGTACTCTATTGCTGTGATACGTAGACATCTGCAAACGCTATTTCCTAGCATGGAAGTTTCGCATTTACATTCTTCTGAAGTGAATACGAGATATACATGACACTTCGCAATGAATATTATATCTTATCATGAAACATAGGAATGAGTTGCGATATCGCGTTTTGAGAAGCATTAGAGCTCTATTCCTACGATACGTAGACATCTGCAAACGCTATTCCCTAGCATGGAAGTGTCACATTTACATTCTTTTGAAGTGAATACGAGGTATACATGACACTTCGCAATGAATATTATATCTTATCTCGAAACGTAGAAGTGAGATGCGATATCGCGATTGAAGAAGCACTAGAATTCTATTGCTACGATGGGTAGACATCTGCAAATGTTATTTCCTAGCAAGGAAGTGTCGCATTTACATTCTTTTGAAGTGAATACGAGATATACTTAACAATCCACAATGAATATTATATCTTATTACGAAACATAGAAATGAAATACGACTTCTCATTTTAAGAAGCATTAGAACTCTATTGCTACGATACGTAGACATCTGCAAACGCTATTTCCTAGGATGGAAGTGCATCATTTACATTCTTTTGAAGATAATACGAGGTATACATGACACTTCGCAATGAATATTATATCTTATCTCGAAACATAGAAGTGAGATGCGATATCGCGATTTAAGAAGCGCTAGAACTCTATTGCTACGATGCGTAGACATCTGCAAATGTTATTTCCTAGCATGGAAGTGTCGCATTTACATTCTTTTGAAGTGAATACGAGGTATACATAACACTCCACAATGAATATTATATCTTATCATGAAACATAGAAGTGAGATGCGATATCGCGTTTTAAGAATCATTAGAACTCTATTGTTTCGACACGTAGTCATCTGGAAACGCTAATTCCTAGCAAGGAAGTGTCGCATTTACATCCTTTTGATGTGAATACGAGGCATACATAACACTTCGCAATGAATATTATATCTGATCATGAAACTTAGAAAGGCGATGCGACATCGCGTTTTGAGAAGCATTAGAACCCTGTTGCTTCGATACGTAGACTTCTGCAAACGCTACTTCCTAGCAAGGAAGTGTCGCAATTACATTCTTTTGAAGTGAATACGAGGTATACACGACACTTCATAATGAATAATATATCTTATCATGAAACATAGAAGTGAGATGCGATATCGCATTTTAGGAAGCATTAGAAGTTTATTGCTACGATACGTAGATATCTGCAAACGCTATTTCCTAGCATGGAAATGCCGCATTTACATTCTTTTGAAGTTAATACGAGGTGTACATGACACTTCGCAATGAATATTATATCTTATCTCGAAACATAAAAGTGTGATGCGATATCGCGACTTAAGAAGCACTAGAACACTATTGCTACGATGCGCAGACATCTGCAAACGCTATTTCCTAGCTAGGAAGTGTCGCATCTACATTCTTTTGAAGTGAATACGAGTTATACATGACACTTCGCAATGAATATTATATCTTATCATGAAACATAGAAGTGAGATGCGATATCGCGTTTTAGGAAGCATTATAACTCTATTGCTACGTTACGTAGAAATCTGCAAACAATATTTCCCAGCAAGGAAGTGTAGCATTACATTCTTTTGAAGTGAATACGAGGTATACATAACACTCCAAAATGAATATTACATCTTATTATGAAACATAGAAGTGAGATGCGATATCGCAATTTAAAAAGCATTGGAACTCTGTTGCTTCGATACGCAGACATCTGCAAACGCAATTTCCTAGCAAGGAAGTGTCGCATTTACATTCTTTTGAAGTGAATAAGAGGTATACATGACACTTCGCAATGAATATTACATCTTATCACGAAACATAGGAATGGGATGCGATATCACGTTTTGAGAAGCACTACAACACTATTGCTACGATACGTAGGCATCTGCAAACGCTATTTCCTAGCAGGGAGCAGTCGTATTTACATTCTTTTGAAGTGAATACGAGGTATACATGACACTTCCCAATGAATATCATATATCTTATCATGAAACATAGAAGTGAGGTGCGATATCGCGTTTTAAGAAGCATTTGAACCATACCGCCTCGATGCGGAGACATCTGCAAACGCTATTTCCTAGCAAGCAATAGTCGCATTTACATTCTTTTGAAGTGAATTCGTGGTTTACATGACACTTCGGGGTGAATATTATAACTTATCACGAAACATAGAAATGAGATGCGATATCGCGATCTAAGAAGCATTAGAACCGTATTGCTACGATACGTAGGCATCTGCAAACGCAATGCCCTAGCAGGGAATAGTCGCATTTACATTCTTTTGAAGTGAATACGAGGTATACATGACTCTTCGCAATGAACATTATATCTTATTATGTAACATAGAAAGGAGATGCGATATCGCGATTTAAGAAGCATTAGAACTCTATTGCTACGATACGTAGGCATCTGCAAACGCTATTTCCTAGCAAGGAATAGTCGCATTTACTTTCTTTTGAAGTTAATACGAGGTATACATGACACTTCGCAATGAATATTATATCTTATCATGAAACATAGAAGTGAGATGCGATATCGCGTTTTAAGAAGCATTAGAACTCTATTGCCTCGATGCGGAGATATCTGCAAACGCTATTTCCTAGCATGGAAGTTTCGCACTTACATTCTTTTGAAGTGAATACGAGGTATACATGACACTTCGCAATGAATATTATATCATATCATGAAGCATAGAAATGAGATGCGATATCGCGTTTTGATAAGCATTAGAACTCTATTGCTACGATAAGTAGACATCTGCAAACGCTATTTCCTAGCAAAGAAGATTCGCATTTACATTCTTTTGAAGTGAATACGAGGTACACATGACACTTCGCAATGAATATTATATCTTATCACGAAACGTATAGATGAGATGCGTTATCATGATTTAAGTAGCATTAGAACTCTATAGCTACGATACGTAGACATCTGCAAACACGACTTCTTAGCAAGCAGTAGTCGCATTTACATTCTTTTGAAGTGAATACGTGGTATATATGACACTTCGCAATGAATATTATATCTTATCATGAAGCATAGAAATGAGATGCGATATCGCGTTTTGAGAAGCAATAGAACTCTCTTGCTACGATACGTAGACATCTGCAAACGCTATTTCCTAGCAAGCAATAGTCGCATTTACATTCTTTTGAAGTGAATTTGTGGTTTACATGACACTTCGGGGTGAATACTATAACTTATCACGAAACATAGAAATGAGATGCGATATCGCGATATAAGAAGCATTAGAACCCTACTTCTACGATACGTAGGCATCTGCAAACGCAATGCCCTAGCAGGGAATAGTCGCATTTACATTCTTTTGAAGTGAATACGAGGTATACATGACTCTTCGCAATGAACATTATATCTTATTGTGTAACATAGAAAAGAGATGCGATATCGCGATTTAAGAAGCATTAGAACTCTATTGCTACGATACGTAGGCATCTGCAAACGCTATTTCCTAGCGAGGAAGATTCGCATTTACATTCTTTTGAAGTGAATACGAGGTATACATGACACTTCGCAATGAATATTATATCTTATCACGAAACATATAAATGAGATGCGATATCGCGATTTTAGTAGCGTGAGAACTCTATTGCTACGATACGTAGACATCTGCAAACGCTATTTCCTAGCAAGCAATAGCCGCATTTACATTCCTTTGGAGTGAATACGAGGTATACATGACACTTCGCAATGAATATTATATCTTATCACGAAACGTATAGATGAGATGGGTTATCGCGTTTTAAGAAGCATTAGAACACTATTGCCTCGACGCGCAGATATCTGCAAACGCTATTTCCTTGCATGGAAGTGTCGCATTTACATTCTTTTGAAGTGAATTCGAGGTACACATGTCACTTCGGAATGAATATTATAGCTTATCACGAAACATAGAAATGAGATGCGATATCGCGATCTAAGAAGCATTAGAACTCTATTGCTACGATACGTAGGCATCTGCAAACGCTATTTCCTAGGAAGGAAGATTCGTATTTACAATCTTTTGAAGTGAATACGAGGTATACATGACTCTTCGCAAAGAACATTATATCTTATCGTGAAACATAGAAGTGAGATGCGATATCGCGTTTTAAGAGGCATTAGAACTCTATGGCCTCGATGCGGAGACATCTGCAAACGCTACTTCCTAGCCTGGAAGTGTCACATTTACATTCTTTTGAAGTGAGTACGAGGTACACATGACACTTTGCAATGAATATTATATCTTATCACGAAACGTATAGATGAGATGCGTTATCGCGATTTAAGTAGCATTAGAACTCTATAGCTACGATACGTAGACATCTGCAAACACTAGTTCTTAGCAAGCAGTAGTCACATTTACATTCTTTTGAAGTGAATTCGTGGTTTACATGACACTTCGGGGTGAGTATTATAACTTATCACGAAACATAGAAATGGGATGCGATATCGCGATCTAAGAAGCATTAGAACCCTATTGCTACGATATGTAGGCATCTGCAAACGCAATGCCCTAGCAGGGAATAGTCGCATTTACATTCTTTTGAAGTGAATACGAGGTATACATGACTCTTCGCAATGAACATTATATCTTATTATGTAACATAGAAATGAGATGCGATATCGCGATCTAAGAAGCATTAGAACCGTATTGCTACGATACGTAGGCATCTGCAAACGCAATGCCCTAGCAGGGAATAGTCGCATTTACATTCTTTTGAAGTGAATACGAGGTATACATGACTCTTCGCAATGAACATTATATCTTATTATGTAACATAGAAAGGAGATGCGATATCGCGATTTAAGAAGCATTAGAACTCTATTGCTACGATACGTAGGCATCTGCAAACGCTATTTCCTAGCAAGGAATAGTCGCATTTACTTTCTTTTGAAGTTAATACGAGGTATACATGACACTTCGCAATGAATATTATATCTTATCATGAAACATAGAAGTGAGATGCGATATCGCGTTTTAAGAAGCATTAGAACTCTATTGCCTCGATGCGGAGATATCTGCAAACGCTATTTCCTAGCATGGAAGTTTCGCACTTACATTCTTTTGAAGTGAATACGAGGTATACATGACACTTCGCAATGAATATTATATCATATCATGAAGCATAGAAATGAGATGCGATATCGCGTTTTGAGAAGCATTAGAACTCTATTGCTACGATACGTAGACATCTGCATACACTACCTCTTAGCAAGCAGTAGTCGCATTTACATTCTTTTGAAGTGAATACGTGGTATATATGACACTTCGCAATGAATATTATATCTTATCATGAAGCATAGAAATGAGATGCGATATCGCGATTTAAGTAGCATTAGAACTCTATTGCTACGATACGTAGACATCTGCAAACTCTATTTCCTAGCAAGCAATAGCCGCATTTACATTCCTTTGGAGTGAATACGAGGTATACATGACACTTCGCAATGTATATTATATCTTATCATGAAACATAGAAGTGAGAATCGATATCGGGTTTTAAGAAGCTTTAGAACTCTATGGCCTCGATGCGTAGACATCTGCAGACGCTATTTCCTAGTATGGAAGTTTCGCACTTACATTCTTTTGAATTGAATACGAGATATACATGACACTTCGCAATGAATATTATACCTTATCACGAAACGTATAGATGAGATGCGTTATCGCGATTTAAGTAGCATTAGAACTCTATTGCTACGATACGTAGACATCTGCAAACACTACTTCCCAGCAAGCAGTAGTCGCATTTACATTCTTTTGAAGTGAATGCGAGGTATACATGACACTTCGCAATGAATATTATATCTTATCATGAAGCATAGAAAGGAGATGCGATATCGCGTTTTGAGAAGCATTGGAACTCTAATTCTACGGATACGTAGACATCTGCATACACTACTTCTTAGCAAGCAGTAGTCGCATTTACATTCTTTTGAAGTGAATACGTGGTATATATGACACTTCGCAATGAATATTATATCTTATCATGAAGCATAGAAATGAGATGCGACATCGCGTTTTGAGAAGCAATCGAACTCTATAGCTATGATACGTAGACATCTGCAAACGCTATTTCCTAGCAAGCAATAGTCACATTTACATTCTTTTGAAGTGAAGTCGTGGTTTACATGACACTTCGGGGTGAATATTATAACTTATCACGAAACATAGAAATGAGATGCGATATCGCGATCTAAGAAGCATTAGAACCCTATTGCTACGATATGTAGGCATCTGCAAACGCAATGCCCTAGCAGGGAATAGTCGCATTTACATTCTTTTGAAGTGAATACGAGGTATACATGACTCTTCGCAATGAACATTATATCTTATTATGTAACATAGAAAAGAGATGCGATATCGCGATTTAAGAAGCATTAGAACTCTATTGCTACGATACGTAGGCATCTGCAAACGCTATTTCCTAGCGAGGAAGATTCGCATTTACATTCTTTTGAAGTGAATACGAGGTATACATGACACTTCGCAATGAATATTATATCTTATCACGAAACATATAAATGAGATGCGATATCGCGATTTTAGTAGCGTGAGAACTCTATTGCTACGATACGTAGACATCTGCAAACGCTATTTCCTAGCAAGCAATAGCCGCATTTACATTCCTTTGGAGTGAATACGAGGTATACATGACACTTCGCAATGAATATTATATCTTATCACGAAACGTATAGATGAGATGGGTTATCGCGTTTTAAGAAGCATTAGAACCCTATTGCCTCGACGCGCAGATATCTGCAAACGCTATTTCCTTGCATGGAAGTGTCGCATTTACATTCTTTTGAAGTGAATTCGAGGTACACATGTCACTTCGGAATGAATATTATAGCTTATCACGAAACATAGAAATGAGATGCGATATCGCGATTTAAGTAGCATTAGAACTCCATTGCTACGATACGTAGACATCTGCAAACACTACTTCCCAGCAAGCAGCAGTCGCATTTACATTCTTTTGAAGTGAATGCGAGGTATACATGACACTTCGCAATGAATATTATATCTTATCATGAAGCATAGAAAGGAGATACGATATCCCGTTTTAAGAAGCATGAGAACCCTAATGCTACGATACGAAGCCATCTGCAAACGCTATTTCCTCGCAAGGAAGTGTCGCATTCACATTCTCCTGAATCGAATACGAGGTATACATAGCACTTCGCAATGAATATTATATCTTATCATGAAACATAGATATGAGATGCAATATCGCGATTTAAGAAGCTTTAGAACTCTATTGCTTCGATACGTAGACATCTGCAAACGATATTTCCTAGCATGGAAGTGTCGGATTTACATTCTTCTGAGGCGAATGCGAGGTATACATAACACTTCGCAATGAATATTATATCTTATCATGAAACATAGGAATGAGATACGATATCCCGTTTTAAGAAGCATGAGAACCCTAATGCTACGATACGAAGCCATCTGCAAACGCTATTTCCTCGCAAGGAAGTGTCTCATTCACATTCTCCTGAATCGAATACGAGGTATACATAGCACTTCGCAATGAATATTATATCTTATCATGAAACATAGATATGAGATGCAATATCGCGATTTAAGAAGCTTTAGAACTCTATTGCTTCGATACGTAGACATCTGCAAACGATATTTCCTAGCAAGGAAGTGTAGCATTTACATTCTTTTGATTTGTAGACGAGAATACATGACACTTCGCAATGAATATTATATCTTATCGTGAAAAACAGAAGTGAGATGCGATATCGCGTTTTAACTAGCATTAGAAATCTATTGCCACGATACGTAGACATTTGCAAACGCTATTTCCTAGCATACAAATGTCGCATTTACATTGTTTGGAAGCGAATACGAGGTATACATAACAGTTCACAATGAATATTATATCTTATCGTGAAACATAGATATGAGATGCGATATCGCGATATATGAAGCATTATAACTCTTTTGCTTCGATACGTACACATCTGCAAACGCTATTTCCTAGCAAGGAAGTGTCGCATTTACATTCACTTGAAGTGTATGCGAGGTATAAGTGACACTTACCAATGAATATTACATCTTATCATGAAACATAGAAGTGAGAGGCGACATCTCGTTTTAAGAAGCATTAGAACACGATTTCCTCGATACGCAGACATCTGATAACGCATTTCCTAGGAAAAAAGTACGGCATTTACATTCTTCTGAAGTGTAAACAACGAATACTTAACACTTCGCAATGAATATTATATTTTCTCGGGAAACACAGAAATGAGATGCTATATCGCGTTTTAAAAAGCATTAGAAATCTATATCTTCGATACGTAGAAATCTGGAAACGCTATTTCCTTGTAAGGAATTGTCGCATTTACATTCTTTTGATGTGTAATCTAGGTATACATAACACTTCGCAATGAATATTGTATCGGATCATGATACATAGAAATGAGATGCGATATCGCGTATTAACATTAGAAATCTATTGCTTCGAAACGTAGACATCTGCAAACGCTATTTCCTAGCAAGGAAGTGTCGCATTTACATTCACTTGAAGTGTAGACGAGGAATACATACCACTTCGAAATGAACATTATATCATATCATGAGTCATAGAAATGAGATGCGATATCGCGTTTTAGGAAACATTAGAACACTATTACTACGACACGTAGACATCGGCAGAACGCTATTTCCTAGCAAGGAAGTGTCGCACTTACATTCATTTGAAGTGTATGCGAGGAATACATGACACTTCGCAATGAATATTATATCTTATCATGAAACATAGAAATGTGATGCTATATCTCGTTTTAAGAAGCGTAAGAAACCTATTGCTACGGTACGTAGATATCTGGAAACGTTATATCCTTGCAAGGCAGTGTCGCATTTGCATTCCTTTGAAGTGAATAGGAGTTATACATGACACTTCGCAATGAATATTATACCTTATCATGAAACATAGAAGTGAGATGCGATATCGCGATTTAAGCAGTATTAGAACTCTATTGCTACGATTCGATGATATCTGCAAACGCTATTTCCTAGAAAGGAAGTGTCGCATTTACATTCTTTTGAAGTGAATACGATGTATACATGACACTTCGCATTGAATACTATATCTTATCATAAAACAGAGAAATGAGATGCGACATCTCGTTTCAAGAAGCATTAAAACTCTATTGTTTCGATACGTATATATCTGGAAACGCTACTTCCTAGCAAGCAAGTGTCGCATTTACATTCTTTTGAAGTGAATTGGAAGCTTACATGACACTTCGCAAAGAATATTTTATCTTATCATGAAACATAGAAATGAGATGCGATATCGCGTTCTAAGAAGTGTCAGAACTCTATTTCTACGATACGAAGACATCTGCAAACGTTATTTCCTAGCAAGGAAGTGTCGCATTTACATTCTTTTGAAGTGAATAGGAGGCATACATGACACTTCACAATGAATATTATATCTTATCATGAAACATAGAAATAAGATGCGATATCTCGTTTTAAGAAGCATTAGAACTCTATTGCTTTGATACGTAGACTTCTACAAACGCTATTTTCTATCAAGGAAATGTCGCATTTACATTCATTTGAACTGAAAACGAGGTATACATGACACTTCGCAATGAATATTATATCTTATCATCAAACATAGAAATGAGATGCGATATCGCGTTTTAAGAAGCATTAGAGCACTATTGCCTGGATACGTAGATATCTGCAAACTCTATTTCCTAGCAAGGAATAGTCGCATTTACATTCTTTTGAAATGAATACGAGGCATATATGACACTTCGCAATGAATATTATATCTTATCACGAAACACGGAAGACAGATGCGATATCGCGTTTTAAGAAGCATTAGAACTCTACGGCCTCGATGCGGAGACATCTGCAAACTCTATTTCCCAGCATGGAAGTGTCGCATATACATTCTTTTGAAGTGAATTCGAGGTATGCATGACACTTCGGATTGAATATTATAACTTACCACGAGACATAGAAATGAGTTGCGATATCGCTATTTAAGTAGCATTAGTACTCTATTGCTTCGATACGTAAACATCTACAAGCGCTATTTCCTAGCAAGGAATTGTCGCATTTACAGTCATTTGATGAGTAGACGAGGAATACATGACACACCGCAATGAATATTATACCATATCATGAAGCATAGTAATGAGATGCGATATCTCATTTTAAGATGCATTAGAACTCTATTGCTTCGATACGTAGATATCTGAAAACGCTACTTCCTAGGAGAGAAGTGTCGCACTTACATTCCATTGAAGTGAATAGGAGGAATACATGCCACTCCACAATGAATATTATATCTTATCATGAAGGATAGGAATGAGATGCGATATTTCGTTTTAAGAAGCATTAGAATACTATTGCTTCGATACGTAGATATCTGCAAACGCTACTTCCTAGCAAGGAAGTGTCGCATTTACATTCACTTGAAGTGTAGACGAGGAATACACAACACTTCGCAACGAATATTATATCTTATCATGAGACATAGAAATGAGGTGCGATATCGCGTTTTAAGAAGCATTAGAACTCTATTGCTTCGATACTTAGACATTTGCAAACGCTATTTCCTAGCAATGAAGTGTCGCATTTACATTCTTTTGAAGTGTTGACGAGAATACATGACACTTCGCAATGAATATTATATCTTATCTTGAAACACAGAAGTGAGATGCGATATCGAGTTCTAACTAGCATTAGAACTCCATTGCTACGATACGTTGACATTTACAAACGCTATTTCCTAGCAAGGAAGTGTCGCATTTACATTCATTTGAAGTGTATCCGAGGTATACATGACACTTCGCAATGAATATTATATCTTATCATGAAACATAGAAATGATATGCGATATCGCGATATAAGAAGCATTAGTACTCCATTGCTTCGATACGTAAACCTTTGCAAGCGCTATTTCCTAGCAAGGAATTGTCGCATTTACATTCATTTGAAGTGTAGTCGAGGAATACATGACACATCGCAATGAATATTATACCATATCATGAAGCATAGGAATGAGATGCGATATCTCGTTTTAAGATGCATTAGAACTCTATTGCTTCGATACGTAGATATCTGCAAACGCTACTTCCTAGGAAAGAAGCGTCGCACTTACATTCCATTGAAGTGAATAGGAGGAATACATGCCACTCCGCAATGAATATTACATCTTATCATGAAAGATGGGAATGAGATGCGATATCTCGTTTTAAGAAGCATTGGAATACTATTGCTTCGATACGTAGATATCTGCAAACGCTACTTCCTAGCAAGGAAGTGTCGCATTTACATTCATTTGAAGTGTAGACGAGGAATACACAACACTTCGCAACGAATATTATATCTTATTATGAGACATAGAAATGAGGTGCGATATCGCCTTTTAAGAAGCATTAGAACCCTATAGCTTCGATACTTAGACATTTGCAAACGCTATTTCCTAGTAATGAAATGTCGCATTTACATTCATTTGAAGTGTATCCGAGGTATACATGACAATTCGCAATGAATATTACATCTTATCATAAACATAGAAATAAGATGCGATATCTCGTTTTAAGAAGCATTAGAGCATTATTGCTTCGATACTTAGGCATCTGAAAACGCTATTTCCTAGCAAGGAAGTGTCGCATTTACATTCATTTGAAGTGTAGACGAGGAATACATGACACATCGCAATGAATATTATACCATATCATGAAGCATAGGAATCAGATGCGATATCTCGTTTTAAGATGCATTAGAACCCTATTGCTTCGATACCTAGATATCTGCAAACGCTACTTCCTAGGAAAGAAGTGTCGCACTTACATTCCATTGAAGTGAATAGGAGGAATACATGCCACTCCGCAATGAATATTACATCTTATCATGAAAGATAGGAATGTGATGCGATATCTCGTTTTAAGAAGCATTAGAATACTATTGCTTCGATACGTAGATATCTGCAAACGCTACTTCCTAGCAAGGAAGTGTCGCATTTACATTCATTTGAAGTGTAGACGAGGAATACACAACACTTCGCAGCGAATATGATATCTTATCATGAGACATAGAAATGAGGTGCGATATCGCGTTTTAAGAAGCATTAGAACTCTATTGCTTCGATACTTAGACATTTGCAAACGCTATTTCCTAGCAATGAAGTGTCGCATTTACATTCTTTTGAAGTGTTGACGAGAATACATGACACTTCGCAATGAATATTATATCTTATCTTGAAACACAGAAGTGAGATGCGATATCGAGTTCTAACTAGCATTAGAACTCCATTGCTACGATACGTTGACATTTACAAACGCTATTTCCTAGCAAGGAAGTGTCGCATTTACATTCATTTGAAGTGTATCCGAGGTATACATGACACTTCGCAATGAATATTATATCTTATCATGAAACATAGAAATGATATGCGATATCGCGATATAAGAAGCATTAGTACTCCATTGCTTCGATACGTAAACCTCTGCAAGCGCTATTTCCTAGCAAGGAATTGTCGCATTTACATTCATTTGAAGTGTAGTCGAGGAATACATGACACATCGCAATGAATATTATACCATATCATGAAGCATAGGAATGAGATGCGATATCTCGTTTTAAGATGCATTAGAACTCTATTGCTTCGATACGTAGATATCTGCAAACGCTACTTCCTAGGAAAGAAGCGTCGCACTTACATTCCATTGAAGTGAATAGGAGGAATACATGCCACTCCGCAATGAATATTACATCTTATCATGAAAGATGGGAATGAGATGCGATATCTCGTTTTAAGAAGCATTAGAATACTATTGCTTCGATACGTAGATATCTGCAAACGCTACTTCCTAGCAAGGAAGTGTCGCATTTACATTCATTTGAAGTGTAGACGAGGAATACACAACACTTCGCAACGAATATTATATCTTATTATGAGACATAGAAATGAGGTGCGATATCGCCTTTTAAGAAGCATTAGAACCCTATTGCTTCGATACTTAGACATTTGCAAACGCTATTTCCTAGTAATGAAATGTCGCATTTACATTCATTTGAAGTGTATCCGAGGTATACATGACAATTCGCAATGAATATTACATCTTATCATAAACATAGAAATCAGATGCGATATCTCGTTTTAAGAAGCATTAGAGCATTATTGCTTCGATACTTAGGCATCTGAAAACGCTATTTCCTAGCAAGGAAGTGTCGCATTTACATTCATTTGAAGTGTAGACGAGGAATACATGACACATCGCAATGAATATTATACCATATCATGAAGCATAGGAATCAGATGCGATATCTCGTTTTAAGATGCATTAGAACTCTATTGCTTCGATACCTAGATATCTGCAAACGCTACTTCCTAGGAAAGAAGTGTCGCACTTACATTCCATTGAAGTGAATAGGAGGAATACATGCCACTCCGCAATGAATATTACATCTTATCATGAAAGATAGGAATGTGATGCGATATCTCGTTTTAAGAAGCATTAGAATACTATTAGTCGATACGTAGATATCTGCAAACGCTACTTCCTAGCAAGGAAGTGTCGCATTTACATTCATTTGAAGTGTAGACGAGGAATACACAACACTTCGCAGCGAATATGATATCTTATCATGAGACATAGAAATGAGGTGCGATATCGCGTTTTAAGAAGCATTAGAACTCTATTGCTTCGATACTTAGACATTTGCAAACGCTATTTCCTAGCAATGAAGTGTCGCATTTACATTCTTTTGAAGTGTTGACGAGAATACATGACACTTCCCAATGAATATTATTCCTTATCTTGAAACACAGAAGTGAGATGCGATTTCGGGTTCTAACTAGCATTAGAACTCTATTGCTACGATACGTAGACATTTGCAAACGCTATTTCCTAGCAACGAAGTGTCGCATTTACATTCTTTTGAAGTGTAGACGAGAATACATGACACTTCGCAATGAATATTATATCTTATCTTGAAACACAGAAGTGAGATGCGATATCGAGTTCTAACTAGCATTAGAACTCCATTGCTACGATACGTTGACATTTACAAACGCTATTTCCTAGCATGGACGTGTCGTATTTACATTCTTTTGAAGCGAATGCGAGGTTTACATATCACTCCACAATGCAAATTATATCTTATCATGAAACATAGAAATGAGATGCGATATCGCGATATATGAAGCATTATAACTATATTGCTACGATACGTAGACATTTACAAAAGCTATTTCCTAGCAAGCAATAGTCGCATTTACATTCTTTTGAAGTGAATACGAGGTATACGTGACACTTCGCAATGAACATTATATATTATCATGTAACATAGAAGTGAGATGCGATATCGCGATTTAAGTAGCATCAGAACTCTATTGCTACGAAACGTAGACATCTGCAAACGCTATTTCCTAGCAAGGAATAGTCGCGTTTACATTCTTTTGAAGTGAATACAAGGTATACATGACACTTCGCAATGAACATTATATCTTATCACGAAATATATAAATGGGATGCGATATCGCGATATAAGTAGCATTAGAACTCTATTCCTACGATACGTAGACATCTGCAAACGCTATTTCCTAGCAAGCAATAGTCGCATTTACATTCTTTTGAAGTGAATACGAGGTATACACGACACTTCGCAATGAATATTATATCTTATCACGTAACATAGAAATGAAATGCGACACCTCGTTTTAAGAAGCATTAGGAATCTATTGCCTCAATGCGGAGATATCTGCAAGTGCTATTTCCTAGCATGGAAATGTCGCATTTAGATTCTTTTGAAGTGAATTCGAGGTATAGATGACACTTCGCGATGAATATTATATCTTATCACGAAACATATAAATGAGATGCGATATCGCGATTTAAGTAGCATTAGAACTCTATTGCTACGATACGTAGACGACTGAATACGCCATTTCCTAGCAATGAAGTGTCGCATTTACATTCGTTTGGAGAGAATACGAGGTATGCATGACACTTCGCAATGTATATTGTATCTTATCATGAAAAAAAGAAGAGAGATGCGATATCGCGTTCTAGGAAGCATTAGATCTCTATGGCCTTGATGCGGAGACATCTGCAAACGCTATTTCCTAGCAAGGAATAGTCGCATTTACATTCTTTTGAAGAGAATACGAGGTATACATGACACTTCGCAATGAATATTATATCTTATCACGAAATATATAAATGAGGTGTCATATCGCGATTTAAGTAGCATTAGAACACTATTGCTACGATACGTAGACATCTGCAAACGCTATTTCCTAGCAAGCAATAGTCGCGTTTACATTCCTTTGAAGTGAATACGAGGTATACATGACACTTCGCAATGAACATTATATCTTATCACGAAACATGCAAGTGGGATGCGATATCGCGATTTAAGTAGCATTAGAACTCTATTCCTACGATACGTAGACATCTGCAAACGCTATTTCCTAGCAAGGAATAGTCGCATTTACATTCTTTTGAAGTGAATACAAGGTATGCTTGACCATTCGCAATGAATATTCTTGCTTATCACGAAACATAGAAATGAGATGCGATATCGCGATTTAAGTAGCATTAGGAATCTATTGCCTCAATGCGGAGATATCTGCAAGTGCTATTTCCTAGCATGGAAATGTCGGATTTAGATTCTTTTGAAGTGAATTCGAGGTATACACGACACTTCGGAATGAATATTATAACTTATCACGAAACATAGAAATGAGATGCGATATCGCGATTTAAGTAGCATCAGAACTCTATTGCTACGAAACGTAGACATCTGCAAACGGTATTTCCTAGCAAGGAATTGTCGCTTTTACATTCTTTTGAAGTGAATACGAGGTATACATGACACTTCGCAATGAATATTATATCTTATTACGAAACATAGAAATGAGATGTGATATCGCGATATAAGTAGCATTAGAAAGCTATTCCTACGATACGTAGACATCTGCAAACGCAATTTCATAGCGAGGAAGATTCGCATTTACGTTCTTTTGAAGTGAATGCGAGGTATTCATGACACTTCGCAACGAATATTCTTGTTTATCACGAAACATAGAAATGACATGCGATATCGCGATTTAAGTAGCATTAGAACTATATTGCTACGAAACGTAGACATCTGCAAACGCTATTTCCTAGCAAGGAATTGTCGCATTTACATTCTTTTGAAGTGAATACGAGGTATACATGACACTTCGCGATGAATATTATATCTTATCACGAAACATATAAATGAGATGCGATATCGCGATTTAAGTAGCATTAGAACTCTATTGCTACGATACGTAGACGACTGAATACGCCATTTCCTAGCAAAGAAGTGTCGCATTTACATTCGTTTGGAGAGAATACGAGGTATGCATGACACTTCGCAATGTATATTGTATCTTATCATGAAAAAAAGAAGAGAGATGCGATATCGCGTTCTAGGAAGCATTAGATCTCTATGGCCTTGATGCGGAGACATCTGCAAACGCTATTTCCTAGCAAGGAATAGTCGCATTTACATTCTTTTGAAGAGAATACGAGGTATACATGACACTTCGCAATGAATATTATATCTTATCACGAAATATATAAATGAGGTGTCATATCGCGATTTAAGTAGCATTAGAACACTATTGCTACGATACGTAGACATCTGCAAACGCTATTTCCTAGCAAGCAATAGTCGCGTTTACATTCCTTTGAAGTGAATACGAGGTATACATGACACTTCGCAATGAACATTATATCTTATCACGAAACATGCAAGTGGGATGCGATATCGCGATTTAAGTAGCATTAGAACTCTATTCCTACGATACGTAGACATCTGCAAACGCTATTTCCTAGCAAGGAATAGTCGCATTTACATTCTTTTGAAGTGAATACAAGGTATACTTGACCATTCGCAATGAATATTCTTGCTTATCACGAAACATAGAAATGAGATGCGATATCGCGATTTAAGTAGCATTAGAACTCTATTGCTACGATACGTAGACATCTGCAAACGCTATTTCCTAGCAAGGAGTAGTCGCATTTACATTCTTTTGAAGTGAATACGAGGTATACATGACACTTCGCAATGAATATTCTTGCTTATCACGAAACATAGAAATGAGATGCGATATCGCGATTTAAGTAGCATTAGAACTCTATTGCTACGATACGTAGACATCTGCAAACGCTATTTCCTAGCAAGGAGTAGTCGCATTTACATTCTTTTGAAGTGAATACGAGGTATACATGACACTTCGCAATGAATATTCTTGCTTATCACGAAACATAGAAATGAGATGCGATATCGCGATTTAAGTAGCATTAGAACTCTATTGCTACGATACGTAGACATCTGCAAACGCTATTTCCTAGCAAGGAATAGTCGCATTTACATTCTTTTGAAGTGAATACGAGGTATACATGACACTTCGCAATGAACATTATATCTTATCACGAAACATGCAAGTGGGATGCGATATCGCGATTTAAGTAGCATTAGAACTCTATTGCTACGAAACGTAGACATCTGCAAACGCTATTTCGTAGGAAGGAATTGCCGCATTTACATTCTCTTGAAGTGAATACGAGGTATACATGACACTTCGCGATGAATATTATATCTTATCACGAAACATATAAATGAGATGCGATATCGCGATTTAAGTAGCATTAGAACTCTATTGCTACGATACGTAGACGACGGAATACGCCATTTCCTAGCAAAGAAGTGTCGCATTTACATTCGTTTGGAGGGAATACGAGGTATGCATGACACTTCGCAATGAATATTATATCTTATCATGAAAAAAAGATGAGAGATGCGATATCGCGTTCTAAGAAGCATTAGATCTCCATGGCCTTGATGCGGAGACATCTGCAAACGCTATTTCCTAGCATGGAAGTGTCGCATTTACATTCTTTTCAAGTGAATACAAGGTATACATGACCATTCGCAATGAATATTCTTGCTTATCACGAAACATAGAAATGAGATGCGATATCGCTATTTAACTAGCATTAGAACTCTATTGCTACGATACGTAGACATCTGCAAACGCTATTTCCTAATTAGGAATAGTCGCATTTACATTCTTTTGAAGTGAATACGAGGTGTACATGACACTTCGCAATGAATATTATATCTTATCACGAAATATATAAATGAGGTGTCATATCTCGATTTAAGTAGCATTAGAACTCTATTGCTGCGATACGTAGACATCTGCAAACGCTATTTCCTAGCAAGCAATAGTCGCCTTTACATTCTTTTGAAGTGAATACGAGGTATACATGACACTTCGCAATGAACATTATATCTTATCACGAAATATATAAATGGTATGCGATATCGCGATATAAGTAGCATTAGAACTCTATTCCTACGATACGTAGACATCTGCAAACGCTATTTCCTAGCAAGCAATAGTCGCATTTACATTCTTTTGAAGTGAATACGAGGTATACACGACACTTCGCAATGAATATTATATCTTATCACGTAACATAGAAATGAAATGCGACACCTCGTTTTAAGAAGCATTAGGAATCTATTGCCTCAATGCGGAGATATCTGCAAGTGCTATTTCCTAGCATGGAAATGTCGCCTTTAGATTCTTTTGAAGTGAATTCGAGGTATAGATGACACTTCGGAATGAATATTATAACTTATCACGAAACATAGAAATGAGATGCGATATCGCGATTTAAGTAGCATCAGAACTCTATTGCTACGAAACGTAGACATCTGCAAACGCTATTTCCTAGCAAGGAATTGTCGCATTTACATTCTTTTGAAGTGAATTCGAGGTATACACGACACTTCGGAATGAATATTATAACTTATCACGAAACATAGAAATGAGATGCGATATCGCGATTTAAGTAGCATCAGAACTCTATTGCTACGAAACGTAGACATCTGCAAACGCTATTTCCTAGCAAGGAATTGTCGCATTTACATTCTTTTGAAGTGACTACGAGGTATACATGACACTTCGCAATGAATATTATATCTTATTACGAAACATAGAAATGAGATGTGATATCGCGATATAAGTAGCATTAGAAAGCTATTGCTACGATACGTAGACATCTGCAAGCGCAATTTCCTAGCGAGGAAGATTCGCATTTACGTTCTTTTGAAGTGAATGCGAGGTATTCATGACACTTCGCAACGAATATTCTTGCTTATCGCGAAACATAGAAATGACATGCGACATCTCGTTTTAAGAAGCATTAGGAATCTATTGCCTCAATGCGGAGATATCTGCAAGGGCTATTTCCTAGCATGGAAATGTCGGATTTAGATTCTTTTGAAGTGAATTCGAGGTATACATGACACTTCGGAATGAATATTATAACTTATCACGAAGCATAGAAATGAGATGCGATATCGCGATTTAAGTAGCATCAGAACTCTATTGCTACGAAACGTAGACATCTGCAAACGGTATTTCCTAGCAAGGAATTGTCGCATTTACATTCTTTTGAAGTGAATACGAGGTATACATGACACATCGCAATGAATATTATACCATATCATGAAGCATAGGAATCAGATGCGATATCTCGTTTTAAGATGCATTAGAACTCTATTGCTTCGATACCTAGATATCTGCAAACGCTACTTCCTAGGAAAGAAGTGTCGCACTTACATTCCATTGAAGTGAATAGGAGGAATACATGCCACTCCGCAATGAATATTACATCTTATCATGAAAGATAGGAATGTGATGCGATATCTCGTTTTAAGAAGCATTAGAATACTATTAGTCGATACGTAGATATCTGCAAACGCTACTTCCTAGCAAGGAAGTGTCGCATTTACATTCATTTGAAGTGTAGACGAGGAATACACAACACTTCGCAGCGAATATGATATCTTATCATGAGACATAGAAATGAGGTGCGATATCGCGTTTTAAGAAGCATTAGAACTCTATTGCTTCGATACTTAGACATTTGCAAACGCTATTTCCTAGCAATGAAGTGTCGCATTTACATTCTTTTGAAGTGTTGACGAGAATACATGACACTTCCCAATGAATATTATTCCTTATCTTGAAACACAGAAGTGAGATGCGATTTCGGGTTCTAACTAGCATTAGAACTCTATTGCTACGATACGTAGACATTTGCAAACGCTATTTCCTAGCAACGAAGTGTCGCATTTACATTCTTTTGAAGTGTAGACGAGAATACATGACACTTCGCAATGAACATTATATCTTATCTTGAAACACAGAAGTGAGATGCGATATCGAGTTCTAACTAGCATTAGAACTCCATTGCTACGATACGTTGACATTTACAAACGCTATTTCCTAGCATGGACGTGTCGTATTTACATTCTTTTGAAGCGAATGCGAGGTTTACATATCACTCCACAATGCAAATTATATCTTATCATGAAACATAGAAATGAGATGCGATATCGCGATATATGAAGCATTATAACTATATTGCTACGATACGTAGACATTTACAAAAGCTATTTCCTAGCAAGCAATAGTCGCATTTACATTCTTTTGAAGTGAATACGAGGTATACGTGACACTTCGCAATGAACATTATATATTATCATGTAACATAGAAGTGAGATGCGATATCGCGATTTAAGTAGCATCAGAACTCTATTGCTACGAAACGTAGACATCTGCAAACGCTATTTCCTAGCAAGGAATAGTCGCGTTTACATTCTTTTGAAGTGAATACAAGGTATACATGACACTTCGCAATGAACATTATATCTTATCACGAAATATATAAATGGGATGCGATATCGCGATATAAGTAGCATTAGAACTCTATTCCTACGATACGTAGACATCTGCAAACGCTATTTCCTAGCAAGCAATAGTCGCATTTACATTCTTTTGAAGTGAATACGAGGTATACACGACACTTCGCAATGAATATTATATCTTATCACGTAACATAGAAATGAAATGCGACACCTCGTTTTAAGAAGCATTAGGAATCTATTGCCTCAATGCGGAGATATCTGCAAGTGCTATTTCCTAGCATGGAAATGTCGCATTTAGATTCTTTTGAAGTGAATTCGAGGTATAGATGACACTTCGCGATGAATATTATATCTTATCACGAAACATATAAATGAGATGCGATATCGCGATTTAAGTAGCATTAGAACTCTATTGCTACGATACGTAGACGACTGAATACGCCATTTCCTAGCAAAGAAGTGTCGCATTTACATTCGTTTGGAGAGAATACGAGGTATGCATGACACTTCGCAATGTATATTGTATCTTATCATGAAAAAAAGAAGAGAGATGCGATATCGCGTTCTAGGAAGCATTAGATCTCTATGGCCTTGATGCGGAGACATCTGCAAACGCTATTTCCTAGCAAGGAATAGTCGCATTTACATTCTTTTGAAGAGAATACGAGGTATACATGACACTTCGCAATGAATATTATATCTTATCACGAAATATATAAATGAGGTGTCATATCGCGATTTAAGTAGCATTAGAACACTATTGCTACGATACGTAGACATCTGCAAACGCTATTTCCTAGCAAGCAATAGTCGCGTTTACATTCCTTTGAAGTGAATACGAGGTATACATGACACTTCGCAATGAACATTATATCTTATCACGAAACATGCAAGTGGGATGCGATATCGCGATTTAAGTAGCATTAGAACTCTATTCCTACGATACGTAGACATCTGCAAACGCTATTTCCTAGCAAGGAATAGTCGCATTTACATTCTTTTGAAGTGAATACAAGGTATGCTTGACCATTCGCAATGAATATTCTTGCTTATCACGAAACATAGAAATGAGATGCGATATCGCGATTTAAGTAGCATTAGGAATCTATTGCCTCAATGCGGAGATATCTGCAAGTGCTATTTCCTAGCATGGAAATGTCGGATTTAGATTCTTTTGAAGTGAATTCGAGGTATACATGACACTTCGGAATGAATATTATAACTTATCACGAAACATAGAAATGAGATGCGATATCGCGATTTAAGTAGCATCAGAACTCTATTGCTACGAAACGTAGACATCTGCAAACGGTATTTCCTAGCAAGGAATTGTCGCTTTTACATTCTTTTGAAGTGAATACGAGGTATACATGACACTTCGCAATGAATATTATATCTTATTACGAAACATAGAAATGAGATGTGATATCGCGATATAAGTAGCATTAGAAAGCTATTCCTACGATACGTAGACATCTGCAAACGCAATTTCATAGCGAGGAAGATTCGCATTTACGTTCTTTTGAAGTGAATGCGAGGTATTCATGACACTTCGCAACGAATATTCTTGTTTATCACGAAACATAGAAATGACATGCGATATCGCGATTTAAGTAGCATTAGAACTATATTGCTACGAAACGTAGACATCTGCAAACGCTATTTCCTAGCAAGGAATTGTCGCATTTACATTCTTTTGAAGTGAATACGAGGTATACATGACACTTCGCGATGAATATTATATCTTATCACGAAACATATAAATGAGATGCGATATCGCGATTTAAGTAGCATTAGAACTCTATTGCTACGATACGTAGACGACTGAATACGCCATTTCCTAGCAAAGAAGTGTCGCATTTACATTCGTTTGGAGAGAATACGAGGTATGCATGACACTTCGCAATGTATATTGTATCTTATCATGAAAAAAAGAAGAGAGATGCGATATCGCGTTCTAGGAAGCATTAGATCTCTATGGCCTTGATGCGGAGACATCTGCAAACGCTATTTCCTAGCAAGGAATAGTCGCATTTACATTCTTTTGAAGAGAATACGAGGTATACATGACACTTCGCAATGAATATTATATCTTATCACGAAATATATAAATGAGGTGTCATATCGCGATTTAAGTAGCATTAGAACACTATTGCTACGATACGTAGACATCTGCAAACGCTATTTCCTAGCAAGGAGTAGTCGCATTTACATTCTTTTGAAGTGAATACGAGGTATACATGACACTTCGCAATGAATATTCTTGCTTATCACGAAACATAGAAATGAGATGCGATATCGCGATTTAAGTAGCATTAGAACTCTATTGCTACGATACGTAGACATCTGCAAACGCTATTTCCTAGCAAGGAGTAGTCGCATTTACATTCTTTTGAAGTGAATACGAGGTATACATGACACTTCGCAATGAATATTCTTGCTTATCACGAAACATAGAAATGAGATGCGATATCGCGATTTAAGTAGCATTAGAACTCTATTGCTACGATACGTAGACATCTGCAAACGCTATTTCCTAGCAAGGAATAGTCGCATTTACATTCTTTTGAAGTGAATACGAGGTATACATGACACTTCGCAATGAACATTATATCTTATCACGAAACATGCAAGTGGGATGCGATATCGCGATTTAAGTAGCATTAGAACTCTATTGCTACGAAACGTAGACATCTGCAAACGCTATTTCGTAGCAAGGAATTGCCGCATTTACATTCTCTTGAAGTGAATACGAGGTATACATGACACTTCGCGATGAATATTATATCTTATCACGAAACATATAAATGAGATGCGATATCGCGATTTAAGTAGCATTAGAACTCTATTGCTACGATACGTAGACGACGGAATACGCCATTTCCTAGCAAAGAAGTGTCGCATTTACATTCGTTTGGAGGGAATACGAGGTATGCATGACACTTCGCAATGAATATTATATCTTATCATGAAAAAAAGATGAGAGATGCGATATCGCGTTCTAAGAAGCATTAGATCTCCATGGCCTTGATGCGGAGACATCTGCAAACGCTATTTCCTAGCATGGAAGTGTCGCATTTACATTCTTTTCAAGTGAATACAAGGTATACATGACCATTCGCAATGAATATTCTTGCTTATCACGAAACATAGAAATGAGATGCGATATCGCTATTTAACTAGCATTAGAACTCTATTGCTACGATACGTAGACATCTGCAAACGCTATTTCCTAATTAGGAATAGTCGCATTTACATTCTTTTGAAGTGAATACGAGGTGTACATGACACTTCGCAATGAATATTATATCTTATCACGAAATATATAAATGAGGTGTCATATCTCGATTTAAGTAGCATTAGAACTCTATTGCTGCGATACGTAGACATCTGCAAACGCTATTTCCTAGCAAGCAATAGTCGCCTTTACATTCTTTTGAAGTGAATACGAGGTATACATGACACTTCGCAATGAACATTATATCTTATCACGAAATATATAAATGGGATGCGATATCGCGATATAAGTAGCATTAGAACTCTATTCCTACGATACGTAGACATCTGCAAACGCTATTTCCTAGCAAGCAATAGTCGCATTTACATTCTTTTGAAGTGAATACGAGGTATACACGACACTTCGCAATGAATATTATATCTTATCACGTAACATAGAAATGAAATGCGACACCTCGTTTTAAGAAGCATTAGGAATCTATTGCCTCAATGCGGAGATATCTGCAAGTGCTATTTCCTAGCATGGAAATGTCGCCTTTAGATTCTTTTGAAGTGAATTCGAGGTATAGATGACACTTCGGAATGAATATTATAACTTATCACGAAACATAGAAATGAGATGCGATATCGCGATTTAAGTAGCATCAGAACTCTATTGCTACGAAACGTAGACATCTGCAAACGCTATTTCCTAGCAAGGAATTGTCGCATTTACATTCTTTTGAAGTGAATTCGAGGTATACACGACACTTCGGAATGAATATTATAACTTATCACGAAACATAGAAATGGGATGCGATATCGCGATTTAAGTAGCATCAGAACTCTATTGCTACGAAACGTAGACATCTGCAAACGCTATTTCCTAGCAAGGAATTGTCGCATTTACATTCTTTTGAAGTGACTACGAGGTATACATGACACTTCGCAATGAATATTATATCTTATTACGAAACATAGAAATGAGATGTTATATCGCGATATAAGTAGCATTAGAAAGCTATTGCTACGATACGTAGACATCTGCAAGCGCAATTTCCTAGCGAGGAAGATTCGCATTTACGTTCTTTTGAAGTGAATGCGAGGTATTCATGACACTTCGCAACGAATATTCTTGCTTATCGCGAAACATAGAAATGACATGCGACATCTCGTTTTAAGAAGCATTAGGAATCTATTGCCTCAATGCGGAGATATCTGCAAGGGCTATTTCCTAGCATGGAAATGTCGGATTTAGATTCTTTTGAAGTGAATTCGAGGTATACATGACACTTCGGAATGAATATTATAACTTATCACGAAGCATAGAAATGAGATGCGATATCGCGATTTAAGTAGCATCAGAACTCTATTGCTACGAAACGTAGACATCTGCAAACGGTATTTCCTAGCAAGGAATTGTCGCATTTACATTCTTTTGAAGTGAATACGAGGTATACATGACACTTCGCAATGAATATTATATCTTATTACGAAACATAGAAATGAGATGTGATATCGCGATATAAGTAGCATTAGAAAGCTATTCCTACGATACGTAGACATCTGCAAACGCAATTTCCTAGCGAGGAAGATTCGCATTTACGTTCTTTTGAAGTGAATGCGAGGTATTCATGACACTTCGCAACGAATATTCTTGTTTATCACGAAACATAGAAATGACATGCGATATCGCGATTTAAGTAGCATTAGAACTCTATTGCTACGAAACGTAGACATCTGCAAACGCTATTTCCTAGCAAGGAATTGTCGCATTTACATTCTTTTGAAGTGAATACGAGGTATACATGACACTTCGCGATGAATATTATATCTTATCACGAAACATATAAATGAGATGCGATATCGCGATTTAAGTAGCATTAGAACTCTATTGCTACGATACGTAGACGACTGAATACGCCATTTCCTAGCAAAGAAGTGTCGCATTTACATTCGTTTGGAGAGAATACGAGGTATGCATGACACTTCGCAATGAATATTATATCTTATAATGAAACATAAAAGTGAGATGCGATATCGCGTTTTAAGAAGCATTAGATCTCTATTGCCTCGACGCGAAGACATCTGCAGACGCTATTTCCTGGCATGCAAGTGTCGCACTTACATTCTTTTGAAGTGAATACGAGGTATACATGACACTTCGCAATGAATATTGTATCTTATCATGAAACATAGATGTGAGATGCGGTAGCGCGTTTTAAGAAGCATTAGAACTCTATTGCATCGATGCGGTAATATTTGCAAACGCTATTTCCTTGCATGGAAGTGACGCATTTACATTATTTTGAAGTGAACACGAGTTATACATGACACTTCGCAATGAATATTATATCTTATCATGAAACATAGAAATGAGATGCGATATCGCGTTTAAAGTAGCATTAGAACTGTATTGCATCGACATGCAGACATCTGGAGACTCTATTACGTCGCAAATAAGAGTGGGATTTACATTCTTTCGACGTGCAGACGAGATATACATAAAGGGTTGCGTTGAATATTTCATCTTAGCATGAGACATAGAAATGAGATGCTATAACGCGTTTCATGAAGCATTAGTACTCCATTGCTGCGATACTTAGACATCTAGAAACGCTATTCCGTCGCAAGTATGTGTGTGATTAACATTCTTTTGAAGTATTGGCGAGATATACAATATGGGTTGCATTGATTTACATCCTATCATGACAAACAACTACATTGCTACGGAATAGTGTTTCTAGATCCCTACGTATGGAATCAGTAGGGCTCCAATGCTTCTTAAAACGCGATAATGCATCTCATTTCTATGCTTCATGATAAGATACAATATACATTGTGGAGTGTTATGTATACCTTGTATTCAGTTCAAAAGAATGTAAATGCGACACTTCCTTGCTAGGAAATAGCGTTTCCAGATATCTACGTATCGATGCAATAGAGTTCTAATGCTTCTTAAATCGCGATATCGCATCTCATTTCAATGTTTCGTAATAAGTTTCGTAATAAGATAATATTCATTGTGTAATGTTATGTATACCTCGAATGCACTTCAATGGAATGTAAATGCGACACTTCCTTGCTAGGAAATAGCGTTTGCAGATTTCTACGTATATTAGCAATAAAGTTCTAATGCTTCTTAGAACGCGATATAGCTCCTCATTTCTATGCCTCATGATAAGATATAAGATTCGTTGCGAAGTGTTATGTACTCCATGTCTACACTTCAAATGAATGTGAATGCGACACATCCTTGCTAGGAAATCGCGTTTCCAGATGTCTACGTATCGAAACAATAGAGTTCTAATGCTTCTTAAGACGAAATGTCGCATCTCACTCCTATGTTGCATGATCAGGTATAATATTCATTGCGAAGTGTCATGTATACCTCCTATTCACTTCAAAGGAATGTAAATGCGACACTTCTGTGCTAGGAATTAGCGTTTCCAGATGTCTACGTATCGAAACAACAGAATTCTGATGCTTCTTAAAACGAGATGTCGCATCTCATTTCTCTGTTTCATGATAAGACATAACATTCATTGCGACCTGTCATGTACAACTCGTATTCACTTCAAAAGAATGTAAATGAGACACTTCCTTGCTAGGAAGTAGCGCTTCCAGATGTCTACGCATCGAAACAATAGAATTCTAATGCTTCTTAAAACGCGATATCGCATCTCACTTCTATGCTTCATAATAAGATGTAATACTCATTTTGGAGTGCTATGTATACCTCGTATTCACTTCAAAAGAATGTAAATGCGACACTTCCTTGCTGGGAAATATTGTTTGCAGATTTCTACGTAACGTAGCAATAGAGTTCTAATGCTTCCTAAAACGCGATATCGCATCTCACTTCTATGTTTCATGATAAGATATAATATTCATTGCGAAGTGTCATGTATAACTCGTATTCACTTCAAAAGAATGTAGATGCGACACTTCCTAGCTAGGAAATAGCGATTGCAGATGTCTACGCATCGTAGCAATAGAGTTCTAGTGCTTCTTAAATCGCGATATCGCATCACACTTCTATGTTTCGAGATAAGATATAATATTCATTGCGAAGTGTCATGTACACCTCGTATTAACTTCAAAAGAATGTAAATGCGGCATTTCCATGCTAGGAAATAACGTTTGCAGATGTCTACGTATCGTAGCAATAAACTTCTAATGCTTCCTAAAATGCGATATCGCATCTCGCTTCTATGTTTCATGATAAGATATATTATTCATTATGAAGTGTCATGTATACCTTGTATTCACTTCAAAAGAATGTAATTGCGACACTTCCTTGCTAGGAAGTAGCGTTTGCAGATGTCTACGTATCGAAGCAACAAGGTTCTAATGCTTCTCAAAACGCGATGTCGCATCGCCTTTCTAAGTTTCATGATCAGATATAATATTCATTGCGAAGTGTTATGTATGCCTCGTATTCACATCAAAAGAATGTAAATGTGACTATTGCCTGCTAGGAAATAGCGTTTGCAGATGTCTACGTATCATAGCTATAGAGTTCGATTGCTTCTCAAAACGCGATGTCGCATCTCATTTCTATGCTTCATGATAAGATATAATATTCATTGCGAAGTGTCATGTATACCTCGCATTCACTTCAAAAGAATGTAAATGCGACTACTGCTTGCTGGGAAGTAGTGTTTGCAGATGTCTACGTATCGTAGCAATAGAGTTCTAATGCTACTTAAATCGCGATAACGCATCTCATCTATACGTTTCGTGATAAGGTATAATATTCATTGCGAAGTGTCATGTATATCTCGTATTCAATTCAAAAGAATGTAAGTGCGAAACTTCCATACTAGGAAATAGCGTCTGCAGATGTCTCCGCATCGAGGCCATAGAGTTCTAAAGCTTCTTAAAACCCGATATCGATTCTCACTTCTATGTTTCATGATAAGATATAATATACATTGCGAAGTGTCATGTATACCTCGTATTCACTCCAAAGGAATGTAAATGCGGCTATTGCTTGCTAGGAAATAGAGTTTGCAGATGTCTACGTATCGTAGCAATAGAGTTCTAATGCTTCTTAAATCGCGATATCGCATTTCATTTCTATGTTACATAATAAGATATAATGTTCATTGCGAAGAGTCATGTATACCTCGCATTCACTTCAAAAGAATGTAAATGCGACTATACCCTGCTAGGGCATTGCGTTTGCAGATGCCTACATATCGTAGCAATAGGGTTCTAATGCTTCTTAGATCGCGATATCGCATCTCATTTCTATGTTACGTGATAAGTTATAATACTCACCCCGAAGTGTCATGTAAACCACGAATTCACTTCAAAAGAATGTAAATGTGACTACTGCTTGCTAAGAACTAGTGTTTGCAGATGTCTACGTATCGTAGCTATAGAGTTCTAATGCTACTTAAATCGCGATAACGCATCTCATCTATACGTTTCGTGATAAGATATAATATTCATTGCGAAGTGTCATGTGTACCTCGTATTCACTTCAAAAGAATGTAAATGTGACACTTCCAGGCTAGGAAGTAGCGTTTGCAGATTTCTCCGCATCGAGGCCATAGAGTTCTAATGCCTCTTAAAACGCGATATCGCATCTCACTTCTATGTTTCACGATAAGATATAATGTTCTTTGCGAAGAGTCATGTATACCTCGTATTCACCTCAAAAGATTGTAAATACGAATCTTCCTTGCTAGGTAATAGCGTTTGCAGATGCCTACGTATCGTAGCAATAGAGTTCTAATGCTTCTTAGATCGCGATATCGCATCTCATTTCTATGTTTCGTGATAAGCTATAATATTCATTCCGAAGTGACATGTGTACCTCGAATTCACTTCAAAAGAATGTAAATGCGACACTTCCATGCAAGGAAATAGCGTTTGCAGATATCTGCGCGTCGAGGCAATAGGGTTCTAATGCTTCTTAAAACGCGATAACCCATCTCATCTATACGTTTCGTGATAAGATATAATATTCATTGCGAAGTGTCATGTATACCTCGTATTCACTCCAAAGGAATGTAAATGCGGCTATTGCTTGCTAGGAAATAGCGTTTGCAGATGTCTACGTATCGTAGCAATAGAGTTCTCACGCTACTAAAATCGCGATATCGCATCTCATTTATATGTTTCGTGATAAGATACAATATTCATTGCGAAGTGTTATGTATACCTCGTATTCACTTCAAAGGAATGTAAATGCGAATCTTCCTCGCTAGGAAATAGCGTTTGCAGATGCCTGCGTATCGTAGCAATAGAGTTCTAATGCTTCTTAAATCGCGATATCGCATCTCTTTTCTATGTTACATAATAAGATATAATGTTCGTTGCGAAGAGTCATGTATACCTCGTATTCACTTCAAAAGAATGTAAATGCGACTATTCCCTGCTAGGGCATTGCGTTTGCAGATGCCTACGTATCGTAGCAATAGGATTCTAATGCTTCTTAGATCGCGATATCGCATCTCATTTCTATGTATCGTGATAAGTTATAATATTCACCCCGAAGTGTCATGTAAACCACGACTTCACTTCAAAAGAATATAAATGTGACTATTGCTTGCTAGGAAATAGCGTTTGCAGATGTCTACGTATCATAGCTATAGAGTTCGATTGCTTCTCAAAACGCGATGTCGCATCTCATTTCTATGCTTCATGATAAGATATAATATTCATTGCGAAGTGTCATATATACCACGTATTCACTTCAAAAGAATGTAAATGCGACTACTGCTTGCTAAGAAGTAGTGTATGCAGATGTCTACGTATCCGTAGAATTAGAGTTCCAATGCTTCTCAAAACGCGATATCGCATCTCCTTTCTATGCTTCATGATAAGATATAATATTCATTGCGAAGTGTCATGTATACCTCGCATTCACTTCAAAAGAATGTAAATGCGACTACTGCTTGCTGGGAAGTAGTGTTTGCAGATGTCTACGTATCGTAGCAATAGAGTTCTAATGCTACTTAAATCGCGATAACGCATCTCATCTATACGTTTCGTGATAAGGTATAATATTCATTGCGAAGTGTCATGTATATCTCGTATTCAATTCAAAAGAATGTAAGTGCGAAACTTCCATACTAGGAAATAGCGTCTGCAGATGTCTCCGCATCGAGGCCATAGAGTTCTAAAGCTTCTTAAAACCCGATATCGATTCTCACTTCTATGTTTCATGATAAGATATAATATACATTGCGAAGTGTCATGTATACCTCGTATTCACTCCAAAGGAATGTAAATGCGGCTATTGCTTGCTAGGAAATAGAGTTTGCAGATGTCTACGTATCGTAGCAATAGAGTTCTAATGCTACTTAAATCGCGATATCGCATCTCATTTATATGTTTCGTGATAAGATATAATATTCATTGCGAAGTGTCATGTATACCTCGTATTCACTTCAAAAGAATGTAAATGCGACTACTGCTTGCTAAGAAGTAGTGTTTGCAGATGTCTACGTATCGTAGCTATAGAGTTCTAATGCTACTTAAATCATGATAACGCATCTCATCTATACGTTTCGTGATAAGATATAATATTCATTGCGAAGTGTCATGTGTACCTCGTATTCGCTTCAAAAGAATGTAAATGCGACACTTCCATGCTAGGAAATAGCGTTTGCAGATGTCTCCGCATCGAGGCCATAGAGTTCTAATGCTTCTTAAAACGCGATATCGCATCTCAATTCTATGTCACATGATAAGATATAATGTTCAATGCGAAGTGTCATGTATACCTCGTATTCACTTCAAAAGAATGTAAATGCGAATCTTCTTTACTAGGAAATAGCGTTTGCAGATGTCTACGTATCGTAGCAATAGAGTTCTAATGCTTCTCAAAACGCGATATCGCATCTCATTTCTATGCTTCATGATATGATATAATATTCATTGCGAAGTGTCATGTATACCTCGTAATCACTTCAAAAGAATGTAAGTGCGAAACTTCCATGCTAGGAAATAGCGTTTGCAGATATCTCCGCATCGAGGCAATAGAGTTCTAATGCTTCTTAAAACGCGATATCGCATCTCACTTCTATGTTTCATGATAAGATATAATATTCATTGCGAAGTGTCATGTATACCTCGTATTAACTTCAAAAGAAAGTAAATGCGACTATTCCTTGCTAGGAAATAGCGTTTGCAGATGCCTACGTATCGTAGCAATAGAGTTCTAATGCTTCTTAAATCGCGATATCGCATCTCCTTTCTATGTTACATAATAAGATATAATGTTCATTGCGAAGAGTCATGTATACCTCGTATTCACTTCAAAAGAATGTAAATGCGACTATTCCCTGCTAGGGCATTGCGTTTGCAGATGCCTACGTATCGTAGCAATACGGTTCTAATGCTTCTTAGATCGCGATATCGCATCTCATTTCTATGTTACATAATAAGATATAATGTTCATTGCGAAGAGTCATGTATACCTCGTATTCACTTCAAAAGAATGTAAATGCGACTATTCCCTGCTAGGGCATTGCGTTTGCAGATGCCTACATATCGTAGCAATAGGGTTCTAATGCTTCTTAGATCGCGATATCGCATCTCATTTCTATGTTTCGTGATAAGTTATAATACTCACCCCGAAGTGTCATGTAAACCACGAATTCACTTCAAAAGAATGTAAATGTGACTACTGCTTGCTAAGAACTAGTGCTTGCAGATGTCTACGTATCGTAGCTATAGAGTTCTAATGCTACTTAAATCGCGATAACGCATCTCATCTATACGTTGCGTGATAAGATATAATATTCATTGCGAAGTGTCATGTGTACCTCGTATTCACTTCAAAAGAATGTAAATGTGACACTTCCAGGCTAGGAAGTAGCGTTTGCAGATGTCTCCGCATCGAGGCCATAGAGTTCTAATGCCTCTTAAAACGCGATATCGCATCTCACTTCTATGTTTCACGATAAGATATAATGTTCTTTGCGAAGAGTCATGTATACCTCGTATTCACTTCAAAAGATTGTAAATACGAATCTTCCTTGCTAGGAAATAGCGTTTGCAGATGCCTACGTATCGTAGCAATAGAGTTCTAATGCTTCTTAGATCGCGATATCGCATCTCATTTCTATGTTTCGTGATAAGCTATAATATTCATTCCGAAGTGACATTTGTACCTCGAATTCACTTCAAAAGAATGTAAATGCGACACTTCCATGCAAGGAAATAGCGTTTGCAGATATCTGCGCGTCTAGGCTATAGTGTCCTAATGCTTCTTAAAACGCGATAACCCATCTCATCTATACGTTTCGTGATAAGATATAATATTCATTGCGAAGTGTCATGTATACCTCGTATTCACTCCAAAGGAATGTAAATGCGGCTATTGCTTGCTAGGAAATAGCGTTTGCAGATGTCTACGTATCGTAGCAATAGAGTTCTCACGCTACTAAAATCGCGATATCGCATCTCATTTATATGTTTCGTGATAAGATATAATATTCATTGCGAAGTGTCATGTATACCTCGTATTCACTTCAAAAGAATGTAAATGCGAATCTTCCTCGCTAGGAAATAGCGTTTGCAGATGCCTACGTATCGTAGCAATAGAGTTCTAATGCTTCTTAAATCGCGATATCGCATCTCTTTTCTATGTTACACAATAAGATATAATGTTCATTGCGAAGAGTCATGTATACCTCGTATTCACTTCAAAAGAATGTAAATGCGACTATTCCCTGCTAGGGCATTGCGTTTGCAGATGCCTACGTATCGTAGAAGTAGGGTTCTAATGCTTCTTATATCGCGATATCGCATCTCATTTCTATGTTTCGTGATAAGTTATAGTATTCACCCCGAAGTGTCATGTAAACCACGAATTCACTTCAAAAGAATGTAAATGTGACTACTGCTTGCTAAGAACTAGTGCTTGCAGATGTCTACGTATCGTAGCTATAGAGTTCTAATGCTACTTAAATCGCGATAACGCATCTCATCTATACGTTGCGTGATAAGATATAATATTCA